>NC_133063.1:3201637-3353620 GCF_048771995.1 Taeniopygia guttata | reverse complement strand
GTGATTATTTGTGATTTTTGGGTGGATTTTTGGGTGATTTTTTTGCTGTTTCTTGCTGATTTTTAGGTGATTTTTTTCTGAATTTTTGCTGATTTTTGGCTGATTTTTGGGTGAATTTTTTTCTGATTTCTTTGTGATTTTTCGTGATTTTTGGCTGATTTTTTTGCTGTTCCTTTCTGATTTTCGGGTGAATTTTTCCTGAAATTTTGCTAATTTTTGGCTGATTTTTTTTGCTTTTTTTGCTAATTTTTGGTATTTTCCCGTCAGACACCACCACCAGCTGGACGGCCAATCGGACGGCGGCGTTCGCTCCGGGGGTTCCGCATCACCAGAACGGACACCTGCAGCACCACCCCCCGATGCACCCCGGCCACTACTGTGAGTCACCCCACATTTCGGGGTAAAATCCCCAAATTTTGGGTCTGAAACACAAATTATTGATGTGAACCCCAAATTGTGGGTGAAAACCCAAAAAATTTGGGTGAAAACCCAAAAAATATGGGTGCAAACCCCAAATTATTGATGTGAACCCCAAATTTTGGATGTGAACCCCGAATTTTGGGTCTGAAACCCAAATTTTGGACGTGAACCGCAAATTTTGGGTGAAAACCCAAAAAATATGGGTGCAAACAGCAAAATTTTGGGTGCAAACCCCAAAATTTTGGACATAAACGTCAAATTTTGGACGTGAACCCCCAAATTTTGGACGTGACCCCCAAATTTTAAGTGTGAACCCCAAACTTTGAGTGTGAACCCCAAATTTTTCATGTAAACCCCAAATTTTGGACGTGAAACCCAAATTTTGGGTGAAAACCCAAAAAATTCGGGTATCAAACCCAAACTTTTGGACATGAACCCCAAAATTTTGAACGTGAACCCCAAATTTTGGTCATAAAACACAAATTTCGGACGTGAACCTCAAATTTTGGAGGTGAACCCCAAATTTTGGACGTGAACCCCAAATTTTCGGTGTGAATCCCAAATTTTGGACCTGAACCCCAAAATTTAGGGAGTGAACCCCAAATTTTGGATATGAACCCAAAATTTTGTACCTGAACCCCAAATTCTGGGTGTGAACCCCAAATTTTAGACGTGAACCCCAAATTTTGGGTTTGAACCCCAAATTTTAGGTGTGTACCCCAAATTATTAATGTGAACCCCAAATTTTCAATGTGAACCCCAAATTTTTAACGTGAACCCAATATTTTGGACGTGAACCCCAAATTTTCAACGTGAACCCCAAATTTAGGACATTAACCCCAAATTTTGGGTGTGAACCCCAAAATTTTGGACGTGAACCCCACGTTTTGGGTGAAAACCCAAAATTTTGGGTCTGAACCCCAAATTATTGATGTGAACCACAAATTTTGGGTGAAAACCCAAAAAATTTGGGTGCAAACCCCAAAATTTTGGGTGCAAACCCCAAAATTTTAGACATGAACCCCAAATTTCGGACATAATCCCCAAATTTTTGGTGTGAACCCAAATTTTGGGTGTGAACCCCAAATTTTGAGTGAAAACCCCAAATTTTGGGTGTGAACCCCAAATTTTGGACGTGAACCCCAAATTTTGGACGTGAACCCCAAATTTTGGACATGAACCCCAAATTTTGGGTCTGAACCCCAAAATTTTGGGTGAAAACCCAAAAAATTTGGGTGCAAACCCCAAAATTTTGGACATAAACGTCAAATTTTAGATGTGACCCCCAAATTTTGGACGTTAACCACAAATTTTGCACGTGAACCCCAAATTTTGGGTGTGAACTCCAAATTTTAGGTGTGAACTCCAAATTTTCAGTGTGAACCCCAAATTTTGGACGTGAACCCCAAATTTTGGGTGAAAACCCAAAAAATTTGGGTGCAAACCCCAAAATTTTGGACGTGAACCCAAAATTTTGCACGTGAACCCCCAAATTTTGGACGAAAACCCCAATATTTTGACGTGAACCCCAAATTTTGGGTGTGAACCCCAAATTCTTTCCGTGACCTGTCACACCCTCACAAATATTATTTCCGAACACGTTTTTATTCAAATATTCAAAAATATTCAAATCTATACATCCTTAATTTGAATATAATTAATTTATTCTTATATAAATTTAAATATTTCTAAATTTTACGGCGAAAATTGATTTTTTAACGTGGTTTTATCCGAGTATTTTGAATTATTTGAATATATAAATCCTAAATTTAAAGATAAGACACTTATAGCTCACCTGCGCCGCGGATAGGCCGGAAATGTAAATTTATGTAAATGACTATGTAAATTTTTTCTGTAAATTTTGGGGTGAAAAAATTGAATTTTTGTTATTTTTTAAAGGGCCAGTTCACAACGAACTCGCGTTCCAGCCGCCGATATCGAATCATCCCGGTGAGAAAAATTTCTATTTTTTCCCTAATTACCTAAATTAAATTGTCCTTTTCTATATTTTTTATGCTACATTACGCATTAAATATTTTTATTTTTTCCACAATATATATTGGAGGGAAAATTAAAAATATAATATTTGCATATTTATATATAATATATTAATATTTATTTATTAATACATTATAAAGCACCTCTATTAAATAACACTTTTCTATATTTTATATGCTACATGTTAAATATTTATATTTTTATCCCAATATATATTACCTATATTAAATGGCGCTTTTCTATATTTGTTATGCTACATAATGCATTAAATATTTATATTTTTCCCCAATATACATGGGGGAAAATTATAAATATAGTATTTACATATTTATATATAATATACTAATATTTATTTTTAAATACATTATAAATAATTACCTATATTAAATGGCGCTTTTCTATAGTTTTTATGCTACATGTTTAATATTTCTATTTTTTCACCAATATATATTACCTATATTAAATGGTGCTTTTCTATATTTTTATGGTTCATTACACATTAAATATTTCTATATTTAATATTATTTATTTTTTTTCTCCAATATATTTTGGATAAAAATTATAAATATCATATTTACATATAATATTTTAATATTTATATATTAATACATTATAAAGCACCTCTATTAAATTGTGCTTTTCTATATTTTTTATGCTACATTACACATTAAATATTTTTATTTTTTCCCCAATATATATCGTGGGAAAATTATAAATAAAATATTTAGATATTTATATAAAATATATATATATTTATTTATTAATATATTATAAAGCACCTATATTTAATGGCACCTTTCTATATTTTTTATGCTACATTACACATTAAATATTTATATTTTTTCCCCAATATATATTGGGGGCAAAATTATAAATATAATATTTACATATTTATATATGATATATTAATATTTATTTATTAATACATAATAAATCACCTCCTATTTAATGCCGCTTTTCTATAGTTTTTATGCTATAAACAAATTAAATTCGGCCGCCATTTTGGATTTTGTCGGCCATTTTGAATTCTGACAGTGCGTCGCCAAACCAATGACAATTTCGGCAGCCATTTTGAATTTTGTCGGCCATTTTGAATTCTGACGTCATCGCCGAACTGGCAATCGGTTTTGGCAGCCATTTTGAATTTTGTCGGCCATTTTGAATTCCAACACCGTGTCGCCAAACCGGCGATTTTTTTGGCAGCCATTTTGGATTTTTGACGCCATTTTGAATTCCAACGTCAACGCCAAACCAATGACAATTTCAGCAGCCATTTTGGATTGTCTTCACCATTTTGAATTCCGACAACCGGCGACGCCAAACTGGCGATTGGTTTCGGCAGCCATTTTGGATTTTCTCCGCCATTTTGAATTTTGATGGCGTCGCCGAACCAGTGACGATTTCGGAAGCCATTTTGGATTTTGTTGACGCCATTTTGATTTCCCACAACCGGCGCGTGTCGATGCCAAACCAGCGATGATTTCGGCAGCCATTTTGAATTTTCTCCGCCATTTTGAATTCCGACATCGACACCAAACCGGTGACAATTTTGGAAGCCATTTTGAATTTTCAACGCCATTTTAAATTCCGACGTCGACGCTGAACCAGTGATGATTTCAGTAGCCATTTTGGATTTTCTCCACCATTTTGAATTCCGACAATTGGCATTGCCGAACCAGTTACGATTTCGGCAGCCATTTTGGATTTTCGATGCCATTTTGAATTCCAACATCAGCACCGAACCGGCGATCGGTTTCGGCAGCCATTTTGGATTTTCTCTGCCATTTTGAATTCCGACATCGACACTGAACCGGTGACGATTTTGGCAGCCATTTTGGATTTTCAACGCCATTTTGAATTCCAACAGCGCGTTGCCCAACCAATGACAATTTCGGCAGCCCTATTGGATTTTCTCTGCCATTTTGAATTCCGACATCGATGCCAAACCGGCGTTTTTTTCGGCAGCCATTTTGTATTTTCTCCGCCATTTTGAATCCTGACAGCGTGTCACCAAACCGGTGACGATTTCGGCAGCCATTTTGGATTTTTGACGCCATTTTGAATTCCAACAGCATGTCGCCAAACCAATCACAATTTCAGCAGCCATTTTGTATTTTATCGACGCCATTTTGATTTCCGACAACCGGCACGCGTTGCCAAACTGGTGACAATTTCGGCAGCCATTTTGAATTTTGTCCGCCATTTTGAATTCTGACATCAACGCCAAACCAGTGACGATTTCGGCAGCCATTTTGGATTTTGACACCATTTTGAGTTCTGACGTTGATGCTGAACACTGAACCGGCGATCGGTTTCGGCAGCCATTTTGGATTTTGTTCGCCATTTTGATTTCCGACAACCGGTGCACGTCGCCGCCAAACCAGCGACAATTTCAGGAGCCATTTTGGATTTTGTCAACGCCATTTTGAATTGCAACATTGATGCCAAACCAGCAATCGATTTTGGCAGCCATTTTGAATGTTCTCCATCACTTTGAATTCCGACATCGACGCCGAACCGGTGACAATTTCGGGAGCCATTTTGGATTTTGTCAACACAATTTTGAGTTCCGACATCGACACCGAACGCCAAAGCGGCGCCGATTTCGGCAGCCATTTTGGATTTTAGACGCCATTTTAAATTCCAACATCATGTCGCCAAAACAATCACAATTTCAGCAGCCATTTTGAATTTTGTCCGCCATTTTAAATTCCAACAGCGTGCCACCAAACCGGCGATTTTTTCAGCAGCCATTTGGGATTTTCGACGCCATTTTGAATTCCGACAGCGTGTCACCAAACTGATGTTGATTTCAGCAGCCATTTTGAATTTTCTACGCCATTTTGAATTCAGATGTCAACGCCAAACCGGCGATCGATTTCGGCAGCCATTTTGGATTTTTGACGCCATTTTGAATTCCAACAGCACGTCGCCAAACCAATGACAATTTCAGCAGCCATTTTGAATTTTCGCCGCCATTTTGAATTCCGACATTGACACCAAACCAGGAATCGGTTTTGGCAGCCATTTTGAATTTTCGACACCATTTTGAATTCCGACAACCGGCGCGCGTCGACGCCGAACCGGTGACGATTTCGGCAGCCATTTTGAGTTTTCTCCGCCATTTTGAATTCCGACGTCGACACCAAACCAGCGATTGATTTTGGCAGCCATTTTGGATTTTTGAGGCCATTTTGAATTCCAACAGCATGTCGCCAAACCAATCACAATTTCAGCAGCCATTTTGAATTTTCTCCACCATTTTGAATTCCGACATCTCCGCCGAACCAGCGACAATTTCACCAACTAATTTTGAATTTTATCTCTTTTTTTCCAGCGCCGGAGTACTGGTGCTCCATCGCCTACTTCGAGATGGACGTTCAGGTGGGTGAGACCTTCAAGGTCCCCTCCAGTTGTCCCGTGGTCACCGTGGACGGTTACGTGGATCCATCCGGCGGCGACCGGTTCTGCCTGGGGCAGCTCTCCAACGTGCACCGGACGGAGGCCATCGAGAGAGTCAGGTAGGGGTGGTGAGGGAGGGGAACATGGCGGCGGCTGATCGGTGCAAGGCTCTTCCCCGTTTTTATTTTATTTATATTTTTATTTTCTGGTTTTGTTTATGTTTTTATTTCTATTTTTATTTTTATTTTTATTTCTATTTTTAGTTTTTGTTTCTATTTTTATTTCTATTTTTATTTGAAGTTTTTACTTCTATTTTTATTTCCATTTTTATTTCTAGGGGTTTTTTTATTTATCTTCCTATTTCTATTTTTATTTCTGTTTTTATTTCTGTTTTCATTCCTGGTTTTATTTCTATTTTTTATTTTTTATTTCAATTTGTATTTCTATTTTTATTTCGCTTTTTATTTTTATTTTTATTTTAATTTTTATTTTAATTTTTATTTTTTATTTTTATTTTTATTTTTTATTTCTACTTTTATTTTTATATTTATTTCTCCTTTAATTTTTATTTCTATTTCTTATTTTTATTTCTGTCTTTATTTTTATTTTTTATTTCTGTTTTTATTTTTATTTTTATTTCTATTTTTTATTTTTAATTTTTAAATTTTATTCTAATTTTTTATGACTATTATTTTTTTTTTCATTTTTAGTTTTATTTTTTTTTATTTCTATTTTTCTTTTTTTATTTCTATTTTTATTTCTGTATTTTTTTTGTTATTACTAGCTTTATTTTTATTTTTATTTCTATTTTTTTTCTGGTTTTCTTTCTGGTTTTATTTAAATTTTTTTTGTTTTGTTTTTATTTCTATTTTTACATCAATTTTTTACTTCTTTTTTTATTTCTATTGTTATTTCTAGTTTTATTTCTAGTTTAATTTTTATTTCTATTTCTAATTTTATTTTTTTTATTCCTGTTTTTATTCCTGTTTTAATTTTTATTTTTATTTTTTATTTTTTATTTCTATTTTTATTTCTCCTTTAATTTTTATTTCTATTTTTTATTTTTATTTCTGTCTTTATTTTTATTTCTGATTTCTGTTTTTATTTTTATTTCTATTTTTTATTTTTATTTTTAATTTTATTTTTTATTCTAATTTTTTTATCCATATTATTATTTTTATTTTATTTTTATTTCTGTTTTTATTTCTGTTTTTATTTTTATTTCTTTGTTTTCATTTTTATTTCTGGTTTTCATTTTATTTTTATTTCTATTTTTATTTTTATTTTTATTTCTATTTTTAGTTTTAGGTTTATTTTTATTTATTTTTATTTGTATTTGTATATTTTTATTTTTTTTCTCATTTTTATTTTTATTCGTTTTTTTTTATTAATTTTATTTTTAATTTCTTTTTTTTCCTTTTCAGTTTTCTATTTTTACATTTAGTTTTATTTTTATTCTCATTTTTTATTTTTACGTTTATTTATATTTTTATTTTTTATTTTCTATATTTATTTTTATTTTTATTTCTATTTTTTAAAATTTTTATTCTGATTTTTATTTTTTTATACCTCTATTTTTATTTTTTATTTCTCTTTGTTATTTCTATTTTTATTTTTTATTTATTTTTATTTCAATTTTTATTTTAATTTTTATTTTTATTTCTATTATTTCTATTTCTAATTCTATTTCTATTTTTCATTTTTATTTTTATTTTTATTTTTATTTTTATTTTTATTTTTATTTTTCATTTTATTTTTTATTTGGTTTTATTTCTATTTTTATTTTTATTTCTGCTTTAATTTTTATTTCTATTTTTTATTTTTAATTCTGTCTTTGATTCTATTTTTATTTCTCTTTTTATTTCTATTTGTTTTATTTTTGTCTTTATTACTAATATTTTATTTTTATTTTATGCTTCTGTTTTTATTTCTATTTTTACCTCAATTTTTTTATTTGTATTTTTTATTTGTATTTTTATTTTTATATATTTTTATTTTTGCTTTTGTTTTTATCTTTTTTTATCTGTGTTTATATTTCTAATTTTTTTTAAATTTTACTTTTATATTTTTACTTATAATTTTCTTTCTATGTCAATTTCTATTTCCATTTTTCTTTCTGTTTCAGTTTCTATTTTTATTGTTACTTATCCCTCCTCCTCCTCTTCCAAAACAACCGGAACAAAACCTCATCCAACTGTGACGTCACCGCGCCCACGCCGCCATTTTGTTTTCCCCCAACGCCGCCATTTTACCTTTTTTCCAGCGCCGCCATTTTGTGTTCCCCCCAACGCCGCCATTTTCCCTTTTTTCCAACGCCGCCATTTTACATCTCCCCCAACGCCACCATTTTGTTTTTCCCCCAATGCCGCCATTTTCCCTTTTTTCCACCGCCGCCATTTTATCTTTTTCCCAACGCCGCCATTTTGCCTTTTTTCCAACGCCGCCATTTTGCCTTTTTTCCAACGCCGCCATTTTACCTCTTCCCCAACACCGCCATTTTTCTTTTCCCCCAATGCCGCCATTTTACCTTTTCCCCCAACGCCGCCATTTTGTTTTTCCAACGTTTTTCCCCCAACGCCGCCATTTCACCTTCCCCCTGACGCCATTTTGCTTTTTCCTAACCCACCGCCATTTTGTGTCCCCCCAACGCCATTTTGCTTTTTCCCACCCCACCACCATTTTGTGTCCCCCCAATGCCGCCATTTTGTGTTTACCCACCCCACCACCATTTTATGTCCCCACGAGGCCGCCATTTTACATTTTCCAACGCTGCCATTTTAGTTTTCCCACTGCGCCGCCATTTTGTGTCCCCCCAACGCCGCCATTTTGCTTTTACCCCAACACCGCCATTTTGCCTTCCCCCGACGCCATTTTGCCTTTTTTCCAAAGCCTCCATTTTGTTTTTCCCCCAACTCCACCATTTTGCTTTTCCCCCAATGCCGCCATTTTGTTTTTCCCCCAACTCCGCCATTTTGTTTTTCCCCCAACTCCGCCATTTTGTTTTTCCCCCAACGCCGCCATTTTGTTTCCCCCAACGCTGCCATTTTGAGTCCCCCCGACGCCATTTTCATTTTCCCACCCCGCCGCCATTTTGTGCCCCCCCAACACCACCATTTTGTGTTTTCCCACCCCACCACCATTTTGTGTCCCCCCAATGCCGCCATTTTACTTCTCCCGATGCCGCCATCTTGTTTCTCCAACAACGCCGCCATTTTGCTTTCCCCCAACACCACCATTATGGTTTTCCCCCCAACACCGCCATTTTGTGTTTCCCCCAACGCTGCCATTTTGTGTTTTCCCACCCCACCACCATTTTGCTTTTTTTTCCAACGCCGCCATTTTGCTTTTTCCCACAACACCTCCATTTTGTTTTCCCCCCCAACACCACCATTTTGTGTTTCCCCCAACGCCGCCATTTTGTGTCCCCCAACTCCATTATTTTACTTTCCCCCCAACGCCGCCATTTTACCTTTTTTCCAACGCCGCCATTTTGTTTTTCCCCCAACGCCGCCATTTTACCTTTTCACCAACGCCATTTTGTGTTTTCCCACCCCACCGCCATTTTGTGTCCCCCCAACGCCACCATTTTGCCTTTTTTCCAACATCACCATTTTGTTTTTTCCCCAACGCCGCCCTTTTACCTTTTCACTGACTCCATTTTGCTTTTTCCCACCCCGCCGCCATTTTGAGTCCCCCCAACGCCGCCATTTTGCTTTTCCCCCCAACGCCGCCATTTTGATTTTTCCCACCCCGCCGCCATTTTGTTTTTTTCCCAACGCCGCCATTTTGCTTTTCCCCGCAGGTTGCACATCGGGAAGGGGGTGCAGTTGGAGTGCAAAGGCGAAGGGGACGTTTGGGTGCGGTGCCTGAGCGACCACGCCGTGTTCGTGCAGAGTTATTACCTGGACAGGGAGGCGGGGCGGGCGCCGGGAGACGCCGTGCACAAGATTTACCCCAGCGCCTACATCAAGGTGGGCGACGCTTTGTTTCGTTTTGGTTTATTTTATTTTGTTTTATTTTATGTTATTTCATTTCATTTCATTTTATTTTATTTCATTTTATTTTATATGGGTTTTTTTTGATCTTATTTTTATTGTGTTTTATTTTTATTTTATTTTATTGCTTTTTATTTTATTTTTTATTTTATTTTATTTTGTTTTACTTTTTTTTTTTTATTTTTATTGTAATATATTTTATTTAATTTTATTTTATTTTATGTTATTTTAATTTATTTTATGTTATTTTATTTTATTTTATTTGTTTTGTTTTTGTTTTATTTTATTTTGTTTTATTTGATTTTATTTCCTTTCATTTCATTTTATTTCATTTTATTTTCTGTTATTTTATTTTATTTATTTTTATTGGTTTTTTTTATGTTGATTTGTTGGGATAATGAGTGGGATTCGTTCGTTTGTTGGTTGGTTTCATTCTGACTGGTTGGTTTAATTTTAAGCAGTTAGTTCCTAACCAGTTCCGTTCTAACCAGTTAGTTCTGAACCAGTTTAATTAAACCGGTTAGATTGAAACTAACTGGTTAGAAATTAACCGGTTCTAATTAAACCGGTTAGAATTAAACCAGTTAGAAATTACCCAGTTCGAAATTAACTGGTTAGGTTTAAACCGCTTAGATTGAAAGTAACCGGTTACAAATTAACCAGTTCCAATTAAACCGGTTAGAATGGAACCGGTTAGAAACTAAGCGGTTAGAAATTAAACTAACTGGTTCGTTTCAAACCGGTTTAATTTCTAACCGGTTTAATTCTAACCAGTTCCATTCTAAGCAGTTTAATTGTAACCGGTTTAATTTGAACCAGTTTAATTCTAACCGGTTTAATTTAACCGGTTTAGGTTCTAACCGGTTAATTTCTTACCGTTTTTTTCCTAACCGGTTTAATTGGAACTGCTTAGTTTGGAACCGGTTTAATTGGAACCAGTTAATTTCTAACTGGTTTAGTTTCTAACCTTTTTTTTTCCTAACCGGTTAGTTTCCAATAAACCAGTTTGAAACTAACCGGTTAGACATTAAACCAGTTTGAATTAAACCGCTTAGAATTAAACCGGCTAGAATTAAACCAGTTCCAAACTAACCGCTTCCAAACTAACCGGTTTAAATGAAACCGCTTCCAAACTAACCGGTTTAAAATAAACCAGTTTAAAATAACCGGTTCCAATTAAACCACTTCCAAACTAACCAGTTCCAATTAAACCGCTTCCAATTAAACCACTTCCAAACTAATCTGTTCCAATTAAACCGCTTCCAAGTAAACCACTTCCAAACCAACCGATTCCAATTAAACCACTTCCAAACGAACCGGTTTAAAATAAACCGGTTTAAAATGAACCGCTTCCAAACTAACTGGTTTAAAATAAACCGGTTTAAAATAAACCACTTCCAAACTAACTGGTTTAAAATAAACCACTTCCAAACTAACCGGTTCCAATTAAACCGGTTCGAAACCAACCGGTTCCAATTAAACCGGTTAGAATTAAACCACTTCCAATTAACTGGTTCCAAACCAACTGCTTCCAATGAAACCAGTTCCTAACTAACTGGTTCCAAGTAAACTGGTTCCAAACTAACTGGCTCCAAACTAACCAGTTCCAAACCAACCACTTCCAATCCAGCCGGTTCCAAACGAACTGGTTCCAATTTAACTGGCTAGAATTAAAACGGTTATAATTAAACTAACCAGTTAGTTTCTACCCAGTTTAATTCTAACCAGTTTCATTCTAACTGGTTAGTTTTGAAGCGGGTAATTTCTAACCGGTTTAATTTAACCGATTTAATTGGAACCAGTTAGTTTGGAACTGGTTTAATTCTAACCGGTTCGTTTCTAACTGGTTTCATTCTAACCGGTTAGAATTAAACCAGTTAGAATTAAACCGGCTAGAATGAAACTAACCGGTTACAAAATAACTGGTTAGAATGGAACTGGTTAGAAACTAACCAGTTAGAATAAAACTAACCGGTTAGAATTAAACCAGTTAGAATTAAACCGGTTTAAATTAAACCGGTTCCAAACTAACCGGTTCCAAACCAACCGCTTCCAAACTAACCGATTTAAAATAAACCACTTCCAAACTAACCAGTTCCAATTAAACCGGTTCCAAACTAACTGGTTTAAATTAAACCGGTTTAACCGAAGCCTCCTCCCGCTCAGGTGTTTGACCTGCGGCAGTGCCACCGGCAGATGCAGCAGCAGGCCGCCACCGCTCAGGCCGCAGCCGCCGCTCAGGCCGCGGCCGTGGCCGGGAACATCCCCGGGCCCGGATCCGTGGGAGGCATCGCCCCGGCCATCAGTGAGTACGCAGCTGCCAGGACCTGCGGGGGGAGGAGGGGGGTGGGAGGGTGGGGGGGTGGGGGGGGGTGTTGAGCTGCCACGACCTGCCAGGACACTGAGCTGCCAGGACACTGTCACTGAGCTGCCAGGACCTGTCAGAGCATTGGTACTAAGCTGCCAGGACCTTGAGCTGCAAGGAACCTGAGCTACCAGGACACTGAACTGCCAGGACCTTGAGCTGTCAGGACCTTGGCACTAAGCTGCCAGGACCTGCCACGGTAATGTCACTGCGCTGCCAGGACCTGCCAGGGCTCTGAGCTGCCAGGACCTGCCAGGGCATTGGTACTGAGCTGCCAGGACCTGCCAGGACATTGGTACTGAGCTGCCAGGACCTGCCAGGGTAATCTCACTTCACTGCCAGGACCTGCCAGGGCTCTGAGCTGCCAAGACCTGCCAGGGCATTGGTACCGAGCTGCCAGGACCTGCGGGGGGGGGAGGGGGAGGGGGTGGGGTTTGAGGTGGCAGGAGCTTGAGGTGTTGGGGTGTTGAGCTGCCAGGACCTTGAGCTGTCAGGACCCTGAGCTACCATAGCATTAACCTACCAGGACCTTGAGAGGTCGAGCTATTAACCTACCAGGACCTACCATAGCATTAACCTATCAGGACCTATCAGGCCATTAACCTACCAGGACCTACCAGGGCATTGAGCTACCAGGACCTACCAAGCCAGTAACCTGCCAGGACCTTGATGTGTCGGGGTATTAAGCTGCCAGGACCCTGAGCTGCCAGGGCACTGAGCCCCTGAGGTGCCAGGACCTTGAGCTGCCAGAACCTTGAGGGGTCAGGGTATTGAGCTGCCAGGACCTGCCACGGTATTGGTACTGAGGTGCTAGGACTCTGAGCTGCCAGGACCTTGATGTATCAGGGTATTGAGCTGCCAGGACCTGCCAGGACATTGTCACTGAGCTGCGAGGACTTGAGGTGTCAGGATATTGAGCTGCCAGGATGTTGAGCTGTCAGGACCTTGAGGTGTCAGGGCACTGAGCTGCCAGGACCTGCCAGGACTCTGTCACTGAGCTGCGAGGACCTTGAGGTGTCAGGATATTGAGCTGGTAGGACCTGCCAGGGCATTGTCACTGAGCTGTCAGGACCTTGAGCTGCCTGGACCTTGGCACTGAGCTGCCAGGACCTTGATGAGTAGGAGTATTGAGCTGCCAGGACCTGCCAGAACACTGAGCTGCCAGGAGCTGCCAGGGTATTGTCACTGAGCTTCCAGGACCTTGAGGTTTCAGGGCACAGGCACTGAGCTGCCAGGACCTTGATGTGTTGGGGTATTGAGTTGCCAGGACCTTCAGGTGTCAGGGCACTAAGGTGCCAGGACTTGCCAGGGTATTGGTACTGAGCTGCCAGGACCTGCCAGGACATTGTCACTGAGGTGCCAGGACCTTAAGGTGTTGGGGTATTCAGCTGCCAGGACCTTGAGCTGTCAGGACCCTGACACTGAGCTGTCAGGACCTGCCAGGGCAGTGTCACTGAACTGACAGGACCTTGAGGTGACAAGACCTGGAGGGGTCGGGATATTGAGCAGCCAGGACCTGCCAGTACCTTGAGCTGTCAGGACCCTGGCACTGAGCTGCCAGGGCCTTGAGGGGTTGGAGTATTGAGCTGCCAGGACCTGCCAAAGCACTGAGCTGCCAGGACCTGCCAGGTCCCAACCCATACCAACCCATACCAACCCATACCAACCCATACCAACCAACCCATACCAACCCATACCAACCAACCCATACCAACCCATACCAACCCATACCAACCCATACCAACCAACCCATACCAACCCATACCAACCAACCCATACCAACCCATACCAACCCATACCAACCCATACCAACCAACCCATACCAACCCATACCAACCAACCCATACCAACCCATACCAACCCATACCAACCCATACCAACCAACCCATACCAACCAACCCATACCAACCCATACCAACCAACCCATACCAACCCATACCAACCCATACCAACCCATACCAACCCAAACCAACCAACCCATACCAACCAACCCATACCAACCCATACCAACCCATACCAACCCATACCAACCCATACCAACCCAAACCAACCAACCCATACCAACCAACCCATACCAACCCATACCAACCCATACCAACCCATACCAACCCATACCAACCCATACCAACCCATACCAACCCATACCAACCAACCCATACCAACCCATACCAACCCATACCAACCAACCCATACCAACCCATACCAACCAACCCATACCAACCCATACCAACCAACCCATACCAACCCATACCAACCCATACCAACCCATACCAACCAACCCATACCAACCCATACCAACCCATACCAACCCATACCAACCCAAACCAACCAACCCATACCAACCCATACCAACCCATACCAACCCATACCAACCCATACCAACCAACCCATAC
Organism: Taeniopygia guttata; assembly: GCF_048771995.1. NCBI lineage: Eukaryota > Metazoa > Chordata > Aves > Passeriformes > Estrildidae > Taeniopygia > Taeniopygia guttata. The sequence goes on along the minus strand of NC_133063.1, from coordinate 3,339,047 downwards.
CAACCCATACCAACCCATACCAACCAACCCATACCAACCCATACCAACCAACCCATACCAACCAACCCATACCAACCCATACCAACCAACCCATACCAACCCATACCAACCCATACCAACCCATACCAACCCATACCAACCCATACCAACCAACCCATACCAACCCATACCAACCAACCCATACCAACCCATACCAACCCATACCAACCCATACCAACCCAAACCAACCAACCCATACCAACCAACCCATACCAACCCATACCAACCCATACCAACCAACCCATACCAACCCATACCAACCCATACCAACCCATGCCAACCAACCCATACCAACCCATACCAACCCATGCCAACCAACCCATACCAACCCATACCAACCCATACCAACCCATACCAACCAACCCATACCAACCCATACCAACCCATACCAACCAACCCATACCAACCCATACCAACCCATACCAACCCATACCAACCCATACCAACCAACCCATACCAACCCATACCAACCCATACCAACCCATACCAACCCAAACCAACCAACCCATACCAACCAACCCATACCAACCCATACCAACCCATGCCAACCCATACCAACCAACCCATACCAACCCATACCAACCCATACCAACCCATACCAACCCATACCAACCCATACCAACCCATACCAACCCATACCAACCCATACCAACCCATACCAACCCATACCAACCAACCCATACCAACCCATACCAACCAACCCATACCAACCAACCCATACCAACCCATACCAACCCATACCAACCCATACCAACCAACCCATACCAACCCATACCAACCCATACCAACCAACCCATACCAACCCATACCAACCCATACCAACCCATACCAACCAACCCATACCAACCAACCCATACCAACCCATACCAACTCATACCAACCCATACCAACCAACCCATACCAACCCATACCAACCAACCCATACCAACCCATACCAACCCATACCAACCCATACCAACCAACCCATACCAACCCATACCAACCCATACCAACCCATACCAACCAATACCAACCAACCCATACCAACCAACCCATACCAACCCATACCAACCCATACCAACCCATACCAACCCATACCAACCCATACCAACCAACCCATACCAACCAACCCATACCAACCCATACCAACCCATACCAACCCATACCAACCCATACCAACCCATACCAACCCATACCAACCCATACCAACCCATACCAACCAACCCATACCAACCCATACCAACCAACCCATACCAACCAACCCATACCAACCCATACCAACCCATACCAACCAACCCATACCAACCAACCCATACCAACCCATACCAACCCATACCAACCCATACCAACCCATACCAACCCATACCAACCCATACCAACCCATACCAACCCATACCAACCCATACCAACCCATACCAACCCATACCAACCCATACCAACCCATACCAACCAACCCATACCAACCCATACCAACCAACCCATACCAACCAACCCATACCAACCCATACCAACCCATACCAACCCATACCAACCCATACCAACCAACCCATACCAACCCATACCAACCCATACCAACCAACCCATACCAACCCATACCAACCCATACCAACCCATACCAACCCATACCAACCCATACCAACCCATACCAACCCATACCAACCAACCCATACCAACCCATACCAACCAACCCATACCAACCCATACCAACCAACCCATACCAACCAACCCATACCAACCAACCCATACCAACCCATACCAACCCATACCAACCCATACCAACCCATACCAACCAACCCATACCAACCAACCCATACCAACCAACCCATACCAACCCATACCAACCCATACCAACCCATACCAACCCATACCAACCCATACCAACCCATACCAACCCATACCAACCCATACCAACCCATACCAACCCATACCAACCCATACCAACCCATACCAACCCATACCAACCCATACCAACCCATACCAACCAACCCATACCAACCCATACCAACCCATACCAACCCATACCAACCCATACCAACCAACCCATACCAACCCATACCAAGCTACCAGGACCTTGAGCTGCCAGGACCTTGAGCTACCATAGCATTAACCTACCAGGACCTACAATAGCATCAATCTACCAGGACCTACCAGAGCATTAAGCTACCAGGACCTAGGAGGGCCTTAAGCAGCCAGAACCAAGCGGAGCATTAACCTACCAGGACCTACCATAGCATTAAGCTGCCAGGACCTAGCATGGCATTAACCTATGAGGACCTACCATAGTATTAATGTACCAGAACCTATGAAGGCCTTAAGCTGCCAGGACCTACCATGGCATTAATCTACCAGAACCTACCAAGCCATTAACCTACCAGGACCTAGCAGGGCATTAACCTACCAGGACTTATAATACCATTAACCTACCAGGACCTACCATAGCATTAACCTACCAGGACTTACGATAGCATTAATCTACCACAACCTATCAGGGCTTAAAGCTGCCAGGACCTACCAGGGCATTTATCTACCAGGACCTACCATAGCATTAACCTACCAGGACCTAGGAGGGCATTAACCTACCAGGACCTACCATAGCAATAATCTACCAGGACCTACCATAGCATAAATCTACCAAAACCTATGAAGGCATTAACCTACCAGGACCTAGCAGGGCATTAATCTACCAAGACCTAGGAGGCCATTAACCTTCTAGGACCTACCATAGCATTAACCTATGAGGACCTACCATAGTATTAGTCTACCAGTACCTATGAAGGCATTAAGCTGCCAGGACCTATCATAGCATTAATCTACCAGAACCTATCAGGGCATTAACCTACCAGGACCTACCATAGCATTAATCTACCAGGACTTATAATACCATTAAGCTGCCAGGACCTACCATAGTAATAAGCTACCGGAACCTAGCAGGGCGTTAATCTTCCAGGACCTACCATAGCATTAATCTACCATAACATTAATCTACCAGGACCTACGATAGCATTAATCTACCACAACCTATCAGGGCTTTAACCTACCAGGACCTAGCAGGCCATTAACCTTCCAGGACCCACCAAGCCATTAATCTACCAGAACCTTGAGAGGTTGGGGTATTGAGCTGCCAGGGCCTTAAGCTGCCAGGACCTACCAGGCCATTAATATACCAGAACCTTGAGAGGTTGAGCTATTAACCTACCAGGACCTACCATAACATCAATCTACCCAAACCTATCAGGGCATTAATCTACCAGGACCTACGATAGCATTAATCTCCCAAAACCCATCAGGGCTTTAACCTTCCAGGACCTACCATAGCATTAACCTACCATAACATCAATCTACCAGGACCTACCATAGCATTAACCTACCAGAACCTATCAGGGCTTTAACCTACCAGGACCTAGCCATCCACTAACCTTCCAGGACCTTCCCTCTCCCCTCCCCAGGCCTTTCCGCCGCGGCGGGCATCGGTGTGGACGACCTGCGGCGTCTCTGCATCCTCCGGCTGAGCTTCGTCAAGGGCTGGGGGCCCGACTACCCCCGGCAGAGCATCAAGGAGACGCCATGTTGGATCGAGATCCACCTGCACCGCGCGCTGCAGCTGCTGGACGAGGTGCTGCACACCATGCCCATCGCCGAGCCACAGCCCCTCGATTGATCCTCATTTCTGGTTCCGGTGGCACTTCCGGTTCCATTTCCGGTTCGACTTCTGGGTTCCGGCGCCATTTTCTGTTCCACTTCCGGTTCCACTTCCGGTTCCCTCCGGCTCCGAGACGAGGACTTGCACACTATGCCTATTGCAGAGCCTCAACTATTGGATTGAGACCCACTTCCGGTTCCACTTCCGGTGACACTTCCGGTTCCATTTCCGGGTCTACTTCCGGTCCCAGAGTAATTTCCGGTTCTACTTCCGGGTTCCGGCGCCATTTTCTGTCCCACTTCCGGTCCCACTTCTGGTTGCCTCCGGCTCCTGGACAAGGACTTGCACTCAGTGCCCATCGCCAAGCTGCAACCCTTGGATTAAGCCCACTTCCGGTTCAGGCGCAATTTCCGGTTCTGCCGCCATTTCCAGTTCCACTTCCAGTTCTACTTCCGGTTGTGAGGCCACTTCTGGCTCCATTTCCGGTTCTACTTCCGGTTCTGGCGCCATTTCCAGCTCCAGTGTTGTTCCCAGCTCCACTTCCGATTCCACTTCGGGTTCTACTTCTGGTTCCCTCCAACTATTGGATGAGGTAATGTGCCCATGGATTAATCGACATCGTCACTTCCGGTTCAACTTCCGGTTCCACTTCCGGTCCCGAGGCAATCTCCGGTTCCGTTTCCAGTTCCGTTTCCAGTTCCCTCCAGATCTTGGATGACATCTTGAGCACCATGGCCATGGATTGATTGACGTCGCCTCTTCCAGGTCCACTTTCGGTTCCACTTCTGGTTCCGGTGCCATTTCCAGTTCTGCCGCCATTTCCAAATCCACTTCCTGTTCTACTTTCAGTTCCGGCCCCACTTCCGGTTTAGTTTCCAGATCCGCTTCTGGTTATGACGACATTTCCGGGTCAACTTCCGGTCCTACTTCCGGTTCTGACGCCATTTCCAGTTCCACTTCTGGTTCAGGCGCCACTTCCGGTTCCCTCCAGCTATTGGACGAGGACTTTACAGTGTGCTCATTGCCGAGCCTCAGCCCCTGGATTGAGACCCGCTTCCGGTTCTGTTTCCGGTTCCAGCACCAGTTCTGATTCAACTTCCGGCTCCACTTCCAGTTTTGACGCCATTTCCAGTTCCACTTCCATTTCCGGTTCCACTTCCGGTTCCCCACAGCTATTGGACGAGGACTGATACAGTGTGCCCATCGCCGAGCCACAGCCCCTGGATTGAGTTCCGGTTCCGGTTCCGGTTCTGGTTCCGGTTCCGGTTCCCTGCAGCTGCTGGACGAGGTGCTGCACACCATGCCCATCGCTGAACCTCAACCATTGGATTGAGACCCACTTCCGGTTCTACTTCCGGTTCCGACGCCATTTGTGGTTCCGGTTCCAGCGCCATTCCTGGTTCAACTTCCGGGTTCCGATGCCATTGTCAGTTCCACTTCCGGTTCAACTTCCGGTTCCTTTCAACTATTGGATGAGGACTTGCGCATTGTGCCCATGGATTGATCGACGTAGCAACTTCCGGTTCCACTTCTGGTTCCGGCGCCACTTCCAGTTCAAGTTTTGGCTCCACTTCCGGGTTCGACGCCATTTCCGGTTCCACTTCCGGTTCAAGTTCTGGTTGAGACACCATTTCCAGTTTTGGTTCCGCTTCCGGTTCAAGTTCCGGTTCCCTCCAACTTTTGGTGAGGTCATGTGTACCATGCCCGTGGATTCATCGACATCGCCACTTCTGGTTCCTCTTCCGTTTCCAGTTCGACTTCCGGTTCGACTTCAGGCTCCGGCACCATTTCCAGTTTCAGATCCCGTTCCACTTCCTGTTCCCTTCGGCTCTTGGACGAGGTCATGTGCACCGTAGCCATGGATTGATCGACATCATCAGTTCCGGTTCCACTTCCGGTTCAAATGCCATTTTCTGTTCCACTTCCGGTCCCACTTCCGGTTCCCTCCAGCTCACAGACGACGTTGTTGACACTATGGCCATGGCCGAGCTACAGCCCCTGGATTGAGACCCGCTTCCGGTTCCGGTTCTGGCACCATTTCCGATTCTTACGCAATTTCCGGTTCTACTTCTGGTTCCGCTTCCGGTTCCGGCGCCATTTCCGGTTCCACTTGGGATTTTCTCCACCTCTTGGATGAGGTCATGTGCACCGTGCCCATGGATTGATCAACATCACCACTTCCACTTCCAGTTCCGCTGCTGTTTCCTGTTCCAGTTCCACTTCCGGTGCCATTTCCGGTTCCTGTGCCACTTCGGGTTCCAGTTGCTGTTCCAGTTCTGGTTCTGGCACCATTTCCAGTTCCACTTCCGGTTCCACTTCCTGTTTCCTCCAACTAGTGGACGAGGTCATGTGCCCATGGATTGATCGACATCGGCAGTTCTGGTTCCGGTTCCAGTTCCACTTCTGGCGCCATTTTCAATTCCACTTCCGGTTCTACTTCCAGTTACGGCGCCATTTCTGGTTCCGGTTCAGTTTCCTGTTCCCTCCAACTATTGGATGAGGTCATATGACCATGAATTGATCAATATCGCCAGTTCCACTTCCGGTTCTACTTCCGGTTCCGGTGCCATTTCCAGTTCCGTTTCCGGACCCGTTTCCTGTTCCACTTCCGGTTCCTGGACGAGAACTTTCACACCGTGCCCTTGGATTGAACATCACTTCCGGTTCCGACGCTATTTCCGGTTCCATTTCCAGTTCCACTTCCGGTTCCGATGCCATTTCCGGTTTTGGTTCCATTTCCGGTCCTGCTTCCGGTTCTCTCCATCTCCTGGACGAGGACTTGCACAATGTGCCCATGGATTGATCGACATCGTCACTTCCGCTTCCGGTTCAGTTTCCCGTTCCACTTCCGCTTCCACTTCCGGTTCCGGCGCCATTTCCGGTTTTGGTTCCACTTCCGGTTCCAGTTCCGGTTCCTGCACGAGGACTTGCAGACCATGACCGTCATCGAGCCTCAACGACTGGATTGATCCTCACTTCCGCTTTTGCCGCCATTTCCGGTTCTGTTTCCGTTTCCAGTTCCACATCCGGTCCCACTTCCGGTTCCGGTGCCATTTCCGGTTCCGGTTCCGGTTTTTCCGGGTCGGCGGTTTGGAAGAGAAATTCTCGATTTTGACCCAAAATTGTCGAATTTTTTACCAAAAATGTCAATTTTCAATTTCAATTTTTCCGCCATTTTTTTGTCATCGAATTGGAAGAGAAAATTTCGATTTTGACCCAAAAATGTTGAATTTTTTTCCAAAAATGTCAATTTTCGGTTTCGATTTTTCCGCCATTTTTTTGTCATCGAATTGGAAGAGAAAATCTCAATTTTGACCCAAAAACGTTGAATTTTTTACCAAAAATGTCGATTTTCGGTTTTGATTTTTCGGCGTCGAATTGGAAGAGGAAATTTCAATTTTGACCCAAAAATGTTGAATTTTTTACCAAAAAATGTCAATTTTTGGTTTTGATTTTTCCGCCATTTTTTGTCATTGAACCGGAAGAGGAAATTTCGATTTTGACCCAAAAATGTTGAATTTATCACCAAAAATGTCAATTTTCAGTTTCGATTTTTCCGCCATTTTTTTGTCATCGAACCAGAAGAGAAAATTTCGATTTTGACCCAAAAATGTTGAATTTTTTACCAAAAATGTCAATTTTTAATTTCGATTTTTCCGCCATTTTTTTGTCATTGAACTGGAAGAGGAAATTTCGATTTTGACCCAAAAACGTTGAATTTTTTACCAAAAAATGTCAATTTTTTCGGCGTCGAACTGGAAGAGGAACTCGGAATTTCCGGTCGATTTTTTTTACGGATCTATAGGATGAATCTATAGGGAAAAAAAGAGATAAAAAAATAAAAAATAATAAAAAAAAAGGAAAAAATTTTCTGGTTTTTTTTATTGGGGGAAATGGCGGCGGAAGTGGTAAAAAAATGGGAATTTTTGGGGTTTTTGGGGATAAAAGGGGGAAAAATGGGGAAAATTGGGTTAAAAATGAGGGAAAAATGGTAAAAATTCCATTTAAAATTAAATTAAAATTGAAAAAAATTCGATTTAAATTGAGGTAAAAATTCGGTTTAAAAGGAGATAAAAAATGGTAAAAATTCACTTTAAATTGAGATAAAAATGGTAAAAATTCGGTTTAAAGTGAGATAAAAATGGTAAAAATTCACTTTAAATTGAGATAAAAATAGATAAAAATTCGATTTAAAATGAGATAAAAATTGATAAAAATTTGATTTAGAATAAGGTAAAAATTGATGAAAATTCGATTTAAATTGAGATAAAAATTCCATTTAAAGTGAGATAAAAATGGTAAAAATTAGATTTAAAATGAGATAAAAAATCAATTTAAATTGAGATAAAAATTTAATTTAAAGTGAGATAAAAATTGGTAAAAATTCAATTTAAATTGAGAAAAAAAATTCGGTTTAAAGTGAGATAAAAATGGTAAAAATTCACCTTAAATTGAGATAAAAATGGTAAAAATTCAGTTTAAATTGAGATAAAAAATGATAAAAATTCGGTTTAAAATGAGATAAAAATTGATAAAAATTTAATTTAAATTGAGATAAAAACTGATAAAAATTGGATTTAAAATGAGGTAAAAATTGATAAAAATTTGATTTAAATTGAGAAAAAAATTCGGTTTAAAAGGAGATAAAAAATGGTAAAAATTCACTTTAAATTGACATAAAAACTGATAAAAATTCAGTTTACAATGAGATAAAAATTGATAAAAATTTGATTTAAAATGAAATTAAAATTGATAAAAATTCGATTTAAATTGAGATAAAAATTCAATTTAATTTGAGATAAAAATGGTAAAAATTCACTTTAACTTGAGATTAAAATGGTAAAAATTTGGTTTAAATTGAGAAAAAAATTGATAAAAATTCGACTTAAATTGAGGTAAAAATGGTAAAAATTTGGTTTAAAGTGAGGTAAAAATAGATAAAAATTCGATTTAAATTGAGATGAAAATTCGGTTTAAAGGGAGATTAAAATGGTAAAAATTCACTTTAAATTGAGATTAAAATGGTAAAAAATCGATTTAAATTGAGATAAAAATTGATAAAAATTCACTTTAAATTGAGATAAAAATGGTAAAAATTCGATTTAAATTGAGATAAAAATTCGGTTTACAGGGAGATAAAAATGGTAAAAATTCACTTTAAATTGAGATAAAAATGGTAAAAATTTGGTTTAAATTGAGATAAAAATGGTAAAAATTTGGTTTAAAGTGAGGTAAAAATTGATAAAAATTCGATTTAAATTGAGATAAAAATTGATAAAAATTCGATTTAAATTGAGGTAAAAATTCGGTGTAAAAGGAGATAAAAAATGGTAAAAATTCACTTTAAATTGAGATAAAAATAGATAAAAATTCGGTTTAAAATGAGATAAAAATAGAGAAAATTTGGATTTAAATCGAGATAAAAACTGATAAAAATTGGATTTAAATTGAGGTAAAAAACTGATCAAAATTGGATTTAAATTGAGATAAAAATTCGGTTTAAAGGGAGATAAAAATTGATAAAAATGCGATTTAATTTGAGATAAAAATTCGATTTACATCGAGATAAAAATTCACTTTAAATTGAGATAAAAATGGTAAAAATTCAATTTAAAATGAGATAAAAACTGATAAAAATTCAGTTTAAATTGAGATAAAAATGGTAAAAATTCGATTTAAAGTGAGATAAAAATTCAGTTTAAAAGGAGATAAAAATGGTAAAAATTCACTTTAACTTGAGATTAAAATGGTAAAAATTCGATTTAAATTGAGATTAAAATGGTAAAAATTCGGTTTAAATTGAGATAAAAATAGATAAAAATTTGATTTAAAATGAAATTAAAATTGATAAAAATTTGATTTAAATTGAGAAAAAAATTTGGTTTTAAAGGAGATAAAAATGGTAAAAATTCGATTTAAATTGAGATAAAAATTGAATTTAAAGTGAGATAAAAATTCAATTTAAAAGCGATAAAACAGATAAAAATTCGATTTAAAATGAGATACAAACAGATAAAAATTCAGTTTAAAGTGAGATAAAAACTGATAAAAATTCAGTTAAAAATGAGATAAAAACTAATAAAAATTCAGTTTAAAATGAGGTAAAAATGATAAAAATTTATTTTACAGGGAGATAAAAATTCAATTTTAATAGAGATTAAAATTCAATTTAAGGTGAGATAAAAACTGATAAAAATTCAGTATAAAATGAGGTAAAAATAGTAAAAATTCACTTTAAAATGAGAAAAAAATTCAGTTTATAAATTCAATTTAAAGTGAGATCAAACCGGGAAAAAAGAGAAAAAAAATTCAATTTAAAAAGAGATAAAAATTCAATTTAAAGAGATAAAAATTCAATTTAAAAAGAGACAAAAAATTCAATTTAAAATGACCTAAAATAGATAAAAACCAGAAAAAAATTCACTTTAAAATGAGATAAAAACAGATTAAAAAATTCAATTTAAAATGAGATAAAAAGAGATAAAAAAATTAATTTAAATTGAGATAAAAGGAGATAAAAATAGATAAAAAATTCAATTTAAAGTGAGATAAAATAAATAAAAACAGATAAAAATTCAATTTCAAGTGAGCAAAAAACAGATAAAAAATTCAATTTAAATTGAGATAAAAACAGATAAAAAAATTCAATTTAAAATGAGATAAAATAGATGAAAAATAGCTAAAAAATTCAATTTAAAGTGAGATAAAATAAATAAAAACAGAAAAAAATTCAATTTAAAATCAGCCCAAACCCAACCGGGAGCCCCAAAATTCAGATTTTTTTTTCACTTTTTTTTTAACCCATTTTCGCCGTTTTTTCCCCCAAAAATCCGCGCGGTTTGTTTTTATTTTTTATTTTTATTTCTTATTTTTGATTTTTGATTTCTTTTCTTTTTTTTCGGTTCGTTTCGGTTTTCGGAAATTTCGCGCCAATAAAAAAAAGGATGGAAATTCCTGACAAAAAAACCAAAATTTTGTGTTGGTTGTCCTTTTATTCCGATTTTTTTACCCAATTTATTCCCAAAATTTTCCCCAATTTTCCCCCAAATTTTCCCCAATTTTTCCCAAATTTCCCCCAATTTTTCCCATCAAAAATTCGATTTTTTTGCCCATTTTCCCCCCAGTTTTTCTCCAATTTTTGCCAAATGTATCCCCATTTTAATCCAAATTTTTCCCATTTTTCCTCAATTTTTCCTTCAAAACTTCCAAATTTTTCCCGAATTTTCCCTTATTTCCCCCATTTTTTCCATAAAAAAATCGAATTTTTTGCCAATTTTTTCCCCACTTTTCCCAAAATTTGCCCCAATTTTTCACCAATTTCCCCCCCAAATTTTACCCAATTTTCCCCGAATTTTTCCCCATTTTCCCCCATTTTTCCCTCAAAAATTCGAATTTTTTGCCCATTTTTTCCCCAATTTCCCCCCAAATTTTCCCCAATTTTCCCCATTTTATTCTCATTTCCCCCTATATTTTCCTTAAAAAAATCTCATTTTCCCCCCATTTTTATCCCAATTTTCATCAAAATTTCCCCAATTTTCCCCCAATTTCCCCCAAATTTCCCTCCAATTTTCCCTAAATTATCCCAAATTTCCCCCCATTTTTTTCCACCAAAAATTAGAAATTTTTGCCCATTGTTTCTGCAACTTTCCCAAAATTTCCCCCATTTTTTCTTTCAAAACTTCAAATTTTTGGTCCATTTTCCCCCCAATTTCCCCCAATTTTTTCCCCATTTATTCCCATTTTTTTTCCCAATTTCCCCCAATTTTTCCCCAATTTTCCCCCAATTTTCGCCCACATTTTCCCAAAATTTTCCCCAATTTTCCTCCAAATTTTCACGATTTTTTTCCCAATTTTCCCCCAATTTTTTCCACATTTTTCCCCACTTTTCTCCAATTTTTATCCAGATTTTCCACAAATTTTCCCAAATTTTTCTGCATTTTTTTCCCAAATTTCCCCTATTTTCCCCCATTTTTTCCATCAAAAACTCCAATTTTTTGTCCATTTTCCCCAATTTTTCCCCCATATTTTCCCTTCTTTTTCTCCAATTTTCCCCCATTTTTCCCCATTTTTTCCATAAAAAATTCGAATTTTTTTACCCATTTTTCCCCCACTTCTCACAGAATTTTCCCTAATTTTTCACCAATTTCCCCCCCAAATTTTACCCAATTTTCCCTGAATTTTTCCCCATTTCCCCCCATTTTTTCCCCAAAAATTTGATTTTTTTTTTGCCCATTTTTCTCCATTTTTCCCAATATTTCTCAATTTTCCCCGATTTTTTCCCAAATTTCCCCCCAAATTTTCCCCCAATTTTTCTCCAATTTTCCCCAATTTTCCCCTATTTTTTCCTTCAAAAATTCTCATTTTCGCCCCATTTTTATCCCAATTTTCATCAACATTTTCCCCAATTTTCCCCCATTTTTTCCCAAATTTTCCCCAATCTCCCCCCATTTTTTCCAGCAAAAATTCGACTTTTTTGCCCATTTTCCCCTCAATTTTTTCCAATTTTCCCCATTTTTTCCCCATTTTTTCCCCATTTATTCCCAATTTTTTCCCCAATTTTCCCTCAATGTTCCCCTAAATTTTCCCCTAAATTTTCGTGATTTTTTCCCAATTTTCCCCCAATTTTCCCCCAATTTTCCCGATTTTTTTCCCAGTTTCTCCCCATTTTTTCCATTAAAAATTCGAATTTTTTTGCCCACTTCCCCCCCTATTTTTTCCCCATTCTTTCCCAATTTTTTCCAATTTTCCCCCAATTGTTCCCAAATTTTTTCCCGATTTCCCCCAATTTTCACCAATTTCCCCCCAATTTCTCTAAATTTTTCTCCATTTTTCCCATAAAAATATTCGATTTTTTTCCCAATTTCCCCCAATTTTTCCCCATTTATCCCCATTTTAATCCAAATTTTTACCCATTTTCCCCCAATTTTTCCTTCAAAAATTTCAATTTTTTATCGGATTTTCCCCAATTTCCCCCCATTTTTTCCATAGAAAATTCCAATTTTTTGCCCATTTTCCCCCCACTTTTCCCAAAATATTCCCCAATTTTTCCACAATTTTCCCCAAATTTTCCCCGATTTTCCCCCAATTTTCCCAAAATTTTTCCCCATTTATCCCCATTAAAATCCTAATTTTTACCCATTTTTTCCCCATTTTTTCCTTCAAAAATTCGATTTTTTGCCCATTTCCCCCCCTATTTTCCCCCAATTTTCCCAAAATTTTTCCCCAATTTTCCCAAAATTTTCCCAAAATTTCCCCAAAATTTTTCCCAATTATTCCCCCATTTTTTCCCAAAATTTTCCCCAATTTCCCAATTTTTCCACATTTTCTCCTTCAAAACTTCGAATTTTTTGCCCATTTTTCTCCAAATTTCCCCCAATTTTCCCAAAACGTTCCCCAATTTTCCCCCAAAATTTCCTCAATTTTTCTCCATTTTTTCCTTCAAAACTTCGAATTTTTTGCCCATTTCCCTGCCAATTTCCCCCATTTTTTTCCCATTTATTCCCAATTTTTTTCCCAATTTTCCCCCAATTTCTCCCCAAATTTCCCCCCAATTTTTCCCCAATTTTCCATATTTTATTCTCATTTTTCCCCCCATTTTTATCCCTATTTTCATCAAAATTTTCCCAAATTTTCCCCCATTTTTCCCCAAATTTTCCCCAAATTTTCCCCACTTTCCCCCCACTTTTTCCAGCGAAAATTCGAATTTTTTGCCCATTTTACCCCAATTTTCCCCCACTTTTTCCCAATTTCCCCCCAATTTTCCCACAAATTTTCACGTTTTTTTCCCCATTTTCCCCCATTTTTTCATTCATAAATTACGATTTTTTGCCCATTTTCCCCCAAATTTTCCACAAATTTTCTCCAATTTTCCCCCATTTTTTCCTTCAAAAATTCGAATTTTTGGCCCATTTTCCCCCAAATTTCCTCCCAATTTCCCCCATTTTAATCCAAATTTTTACTCATTTTCCCCCATTTGTTTCCTTTAAAAATTCGATTTTTTTTTCCCATTTTCCCCCCAATTTTCCCCCAATTTTTCCCCAAAAAATTCTCAATTTTTCCCTAATTTTTTCCAAATTTATCCCCAATTTTCCCCAATTTTCCCCCATTTATTCCAAATTTTTCCCTAAAATTTCACCCAAAAACCCCCAATTTTCCCCTATTTTTTTCCCAACAAATTCCCAATTTTTCCCCCAAAATTCCCCGTTTTTTCCCCCCTAAAATTCCATTTTTTACCCAAATTTTCCCCAAATTTTCCCCAATTTTATCCCAAGTTTTTCCCCAATTTTATTTTTCTTTTTTTTGCCATTTTCCACTCAATTTTTCCTTCAAAAAATTGAATTTTTCTCCCAATTTTCCCCATTTTTCCCCCAAAAATTCCACACACAAAAAATTCCGAATAAATCCATTTATTTCTCTTTTATTTCCCACCTGATATTTTTATTTTTCTTCTCTCCTATAAAAAATTTCTCTTTTTATTTAAAATTAAAATTTTTTTATTTCTTTATTTATATACAAAAATTTTGGGGTGTTTTTTTTTTCCACCCCAAAATTCCGGAATTCCCAAAAAAAAAAAATTAAATTTTTTATTTTTTTAACGTGGAATTTTCCACCAAAAAAAAAGCAAAAAATCAAAATAAATTCAATTTTAATTGGGAATTTTTAATAATTTTTTTTTTAATATTTAAAATTATTTACATCCGGAAAAAAATAATTCTTTAAAATTTTATTTGTTTTTTTGTTTTAAAAAAAAAAGGAATTTTTGGAATTCCAAAATTTCGGAAAAAAAATTCCGAAATGGGTTAAAAAAGTGCCAAAAATTGAGAATTTTGCAGCCGTTTCCTCCTCGGGTTTCCTGGACCTGAAAGAGAAAAAAAATTGAATTTTTTAGGAATTTTTAAGGAATTTTTAAGGAATTTTTTGGGGGATTTTTAAACAAAAAAATCAGAAAAAAATTTCAATTTTTTTTCCCATTTTTCCCCCAATTTTATTCCAATTTTCCCCAATTTTTGCAGAATTTTCCCCCCATTTTTCCCCTCAAAAATTCCCATTTTTTAACCCAAAAATTCCCAATTTTTATCCAAAAAATTCCCATTTTTTCCCCCAAAAATTCCTATTTTACCCAAAAAAAATTTCCCAATTTTAACCTAAAAATTCCCATTTTTTAACCCAAAAAATTCACAATTTTTCTCCCAAAAATCCCCCTTTTTCCTCCAAAAATTCAAATTTTTACACAAAAAATTCCCATTTTTTAATCAAAAAAACTCCCATATTTTATCAAAAAAATTCCCATTTTTTTCTCCCAAAAACTCCCATTTTTTTCTCCAAAAAAATCCCAAATTTTGCCTGTTTTTTCCCTATTTCCCCATATTTTTTCCCTCAAAAATACGATTTTTTTGCCTAATTTTCCCCAATTTCTCCTTCAAAAAATCCAATTTTATTCCCAATTTTTCCCTAATTTTCCTTCAAAAATTTGATTTTTTTCCCCAATTTTTTTCTCTAATTTTTCCCATTTTATTCTCGTTTTTGCCCATTTTCCACCCAATTTTTTCCCAATTTTTCCCCAATTTTTCTCCAATTTTTCCCTCAAAAATCCAAATTTTTCCCCATTTTTTCCCCATTTTAATCCCAATTTTTCCTTCAAAAATTCCAATTTTTTCCCCATTTTAATCCCATTTTTTCCCACAAAAATTCAATTTTTTTTCCCACTTTAATCCCAATTTTTCCTTCAAAAATTCAAATTTTTTACCCATTTTCCCCCCAATTTTCCCCCAATTTTTTCCCAATTTTTCCCCATTTTACCCCAAATTTTCCCCCAATTTTCCCTTCAAAAATTCCAATTTTTTGCCCAATTTTTCCCCAATTTCCCCCCACTTTTTCCTACAAAAATTCGAATTTTTTTCCCATTTTTCCCCAATTTTTCCCTGATTTCCCAGAAATTTTCCCCATTTTTCCCTTCAAAAAATCCAATTTTTTGCCCAATTTTTCCCCAAATTTTCTTCAATTTTTCCCCCAATTTTTCCTTCAAAAATTCCAATTTTTTTCCCAATTTTCACCCAATTTCTCCCAAATTTCCCCCAATTTCCTCCCAATTTTTCCCTCAAAAATTCCAATTTTTTTCTCATTTTTCCCCAATTTTTCCTCAATTTTCCCCCAATTTTTTCCCAATTTCCCCAACTTTCCCCTCAAAAATCCAAATTTTTCCCCCATTTTTTCCCAATTTTATTCCCAATTTTTCCTTCATAAATTCAAATTTTTCCCCAATTTTCCCCAATTTTTTCCCATTTTTCCCCTCAAAAATTCCCATTTTTTGCCCAAATTTCCCCATTTTTTACCTTTTCCCCTCACGCCTCCTGGCCGCTTTCCCGCTGAAATTCCGGAGTTTTTCCGCATTCGAAATTCCGGGAAAACCCTTCGGCCATCAGCGCCTCCTCCAGCCTCTTCCTCACCTGCTGCACCCGCTCCTCCTGTTTCCTGACCAAAAGCAGCATTTTTTAACCCAAAAAAATTCACATTTTTCATGGAAAAAATTATATTTTTTACTCTCAGAAAATCCCATTTTTTTCCCCCAAAAAAATCCATTTTTTTTCTGCAAAAATTCGATTTTTTTCCATTAAAAATTCGATTTTTTTCACACAAAAATTCTATTTTTTTCATAAAAAATTGAATTTTTCCCTCAAAATTCGATTTTTTTCCATCAAAAATTCACATTTTTTGCTCCAAAAAATTCGAATTATTTTCATGAAAAAATCCCTTTTTTTTTCTCAAAAAAATTCAATTTTTTTCACCAAAAATTGAATTTTTCTCCAAAAAAATTGCCCCCAAAATTCAATTTTCCACCCATTTTCCCCCCAGAAAATCCCACTTTTTAGATTTCAAAAATTTCCATTTTTCTGCAAAAAAATTCAAATTTTTCACCCAAAAATTTGATTTTTTTCCATCAAAAATTCGATTTTTCTCACTCAAAAATTGAAATTTTTTCCATCAAAAATTCAATTTTTTTCACCCAAAAATTCACATTTTTTGCTCCAAAAAAATTCGATTTTTTTCGTGAAAAAATTCCAATTTTTCATGAAAAAAATCAAAAATTTTCCATAAAAAATTGAGGTTTTTCACCTAAAATTTCACTTCCTTCCACCAAAAAATTCCAATTTTTTACCCCAAATTTCATATTTTTTTCTCTCAAAAATTCCAATTTTTACCCAAAAAACTGCCATTTTTCCCAAAAAATTCCCATTTTTTTACTAAAACATACTAATATTTTCCTTTAAAAATTCCATTTTTTCCACTCAAAAAAGTCAATTTTTTTGTCATAAGAATTTGACTTTTTCACCCAAAAATTCACATTTTTTGCAAAAAAATTTCAATTTTTCCCTAAAATTTCAATTTTTCACCCCAAAATTCCCATTTTTCCCACAAAAATTCCACTTTTTTCCCAAAAATTCCCAATTTTTCATGGAAAAAGTGATATTTTTAGTCTCGGAAATTCCCATTTTTTTCCCCAAAAAAATCCCTTTTTTTCCCCCGCAAAAATTCGATTTTTTTCCATCAAAAATTTGATTGTTTTCACCCAAAAATTCACATTTTTGCTCCAAAAAAATTCATCTTTTTGCTCAAAAAAATGCAAATTTTTCAGGAAAAATTTTGGATTTTTTCAACCAAAAATCGAATTTTTCTCAAAAAAAATTGATTTTTTTGCCACAAAAATTTAATTTTTCACCCATTTTTCCCCCAAAAAATCCCAATTTTTAAATTTCAAAAATTTTCACTTTTTCCTCAAAAAACCCCCAATTTTTCCACACAAAAATTCCCATTTTTCCCAAAAAATTCCCATTTTTTCCTCCAAAAAATTCGATTTTTTCCCTGAAAAAATAGAATTTGTTTCACTCAAAAACTGATTGTTTTTTCCCTAAAAATTAGGGTTTTTTCACTCAAAAATTCACATTTTCACCCAAAAAAATCAGAATTTTTCCATAAAAATTCACATTTCTTCACCTAAAATTTCACTTTCTTCCACTAAAAAATTCCCATTTTTTACCCCAAAATTCCCATTTTTTCCCTAAAAAATCCTATTATTTACCATCAAAAAATCCATTTTTTTCGCTCAAAAAAGTCAATTTTTTTCACCAAAAAATTCACATTTTTGCCAAAAAAATTTCAATTTTTTCCCCAAAATTTCCACTTTTTTCCCCAAAAACAATCCAATTTTCACCCCAAAATTTCCCATTTTTTCCCTGAAAAAATTCTATTTTTTTCAACCAAAAATTCCAATTTTTTCCCAAAAAAATTCCACTTTTTAACCCAAAAATATCCAATTTTTTCATGGAAAAAAAATGTATTTTTTAGTCTCGGAAAATCCCATTTTTTACCCAAAAAAAATCCCTTTTTTTCCACAAAAATTCGATTTTTTTCACTCAAAAATCGATTTTTTTCACTTAAAAATTAAATTCTTTCCCATAAAAAATTCGATTTTTTTCCCCCAAAAATTCACATTTTTTGCTCCAAAAAAATTTCAAATTATTTCATGAAATAATTCCAATTTGTCACCAAAAAATTTGAATTTTTCCATAAAAATTAGTTTTTTCACCTAAAATTTCATTTTCATCGACTAAAACCATTCCCATTTTTTACCCCAAAATTACCATTTTTTCCATCAAAAATTCGATTTTTTACCATCAAAAATTACATTTTTTCACTCAAAAATTGATTTTTTTTGCCAAAAATATTCAAATTTTTTCACCCAAAAATTCACATTTTGTTAAAAAAAATTGTTTCCCTAAAATTCCAATTTTTCCCCCAAATTTTCCACTTATTCCCCCAAAAAAATTCAAATTTTACACCCTCAAATTCCCATTTTTTCCCTAAAAAATTTAAATTTTTTTGGCCCAAAAATTCCGATTTTTCCCCTAAAATTTCCATTTTTTCCAAAAAAATCACAATATTTCATGGAAAAAAATCATATTCTTTACTCTCAGAAATTCCCATTTTTTTCCCAAAAAAATCCCTTTTTTTTCTCCGCAAAAATCCGATTTTTTTCACTCAAAAATTGAATTTTTTTCCATCAAAAATTCGATTTTCCCCCTTTTTTCTTAGAGAAAAAAAAATTGAATTTTTGGCAGGAAAAAATGGGGAATTTCAGAGGAAAAAACTTAAATTTTTCAGCAAAAAATTTGGAATTTTTTAACCAAAAAAAGCGAATTTTTGGTGAAAAAAAATCAAATTTTCGGCTAAAAACAAATAGAACTTTTTAGCAAAAAAACCCACATTTTTTGACAAAAAAATGAGAATTTTTGGGTAGAGAAATGGTGAGTTTTGACATAAGAAAATCAAAATTTTTTTGGAAAAAAATCGATTTTTATAGGGAAAAAATAGAATTTTTAGGGAAAAAAACAGAAATTTTTTTGACAAAAAATGGGAATTTTTGCGTTTAAAAAAGGGTAATTTCGGGGTAAAAAAATCCATTTTTTTAGCAAAAGAATTCGAATTTTTGGCCAAAAAAAATCCAATTTTTTTGCCAAAATAAATCAAATTTTTTTAGGGAAAAAAATTGAATTTTTGCACCAAAAAAACGGAATCTTTTAACAAAAAATGGGAATTTTTAGGTATAAAAATAGTCATTTTTTACTAAAAAATCCGAATTTTTTTGTCAAAAGAATTGAATTTTTCAGGTAAAAATTTTGAATTTTTTTGGGGGAAAAAAATTTGTATTTTTGGCAAAAAAAAATCAATTTCTTGGCCAAAAAAATCGAATTTTTGGCCTGAAAAATGTGATTTTTTGGGATAAAAGAATAGAATATTTTGAGATAAAAAAAATGGGATTTTTTTGGTGTAAAAAATGTTATTTTTGGTGATTTTGGACTCACCGAATGTCGTGGTCGGTGCCGAGGAAGGCGCGGCACAGCGGCTGCGCCGTGTTTAACCAAATCCCCGATTTTTGGGAGAAAAAATGGGAATTTTTTTGGCAAAAATTAGGAATTTTTCGGTGGGGGGAAAAAGGGTACTTTTGGGGTAAAAAAATGGGAATTTTTGGGTTGAAAAAGGGCAATTTTTGGCAAAACGAAGGTGAATCTTTGAAAAAAAAATTGGTATTTTTTTGGAAAAAAGTTCCATTTTTTGGGGGTAAAAAATCGATTTTTTGGCAAAACAATGGATTTTTTTGAAAAAAAAAGGTAATTTTTGGGCATAAAAAATGGTCATTTTTGACAAAAAAATTCAAATTTTTTAGGGAAAAAAATTGAATATTTGGCAAAAGTTGGAATTTTTTAGGAAAAAAAACCACAAATTTTTTGACAAAAAATGGTAATTTTTGGGAATGAAAAATGGTCATTTTTGACTAAATAATTCCAATTTCTTAGAGAAAAAATCGAAATTTTTGGCGAAATAAATTGAATTTTTTGGCGAAAAATGGTAATTTTTGGGTGTAAAAAATGGCAATTTTTGAGATAAGAACTCAAATTTTTTAGAGAAAAACATCGAATTTTTAGCCAAAAACCGGTAATATTTGGGTATAAAATATGGTCATTTTTGAGTAAAAAATTCGAATTTTTGGGGAAAAAATGAAATTTTTAGGAATAAAACCCAAATTTTTTACAAAAAATGGTAATTTTTGCATGTAAAACATGGTAATTTTTGACTAAAAGAGTCGAAATTTTTAGGGAAAAAATCGAATTTTTGACAAAAAATGGTAATTTTTGGGTATAAGAATTGTCATTTTTGAACAAAAAATTGGAATTTTTTAGGGTAAAAAATTGAATTTTTGGCCAAAAAATGTTAATTTTTGGGTATAAAAAATGGGAAATTTTTACCAAAAAAATCAGACTTTTAGGGAAAAAATCGAATTTTTTGCACCAAAAAATCGGAAATTTTGCGAAAAATGGTAATTTTTGACCAAAAAATTCGAATTTTTAAGGGAAAAAATCTAATTATTTGCACCAAAAAAATCGAATTTTTTGGCGAAAAATGGGAATTTTTGGGCATAAAAACGGGAATTTTTGTCAAAAAAATTCGAATTTTTTTGTCCAAAAAATTTAATTTTTCAGGTAAAAAATTTGAATTTTTGGGTGAAGAAAATTGAATTTTTTGACTGAAAAATCTAATTTTTGGCCAAAAAAAACCGAATTTTTTGCCTGAAAAAAAGGAATTTTTTCGACAAAAAAAAAGCCGATTTTTGGCATTAAATAATCGATTTTTTTGGGGTAAAAAACGTGATTTTTGGTAAATTTTGGACTCACCGAATGTCGTCGTCGGTGCCGAGGAAGGCGCGGCACAGCGGCTGCGCCGTGT
The DNA here is from genome assembly GCF_048771995.1 of Taeniopygia guttata. Taxonomy (NCBI): domain Eukaryota; kingdom Metazoa; phylum Chordata; class Aves; order Passeriformes; family Estrildidae; genus Taeniopygia; species Taeniopygia guttata. The sequence continues at coordinate 3,318,109 of NC_133063.1, read as the reverse complement.
TTAACCAAATCCCAGGGTTTTGGGGGTAAAAAATGGGAAATTTTTTGGGTAAAAAATCGGGAATTTTGGGGAAAAAAATTAGAATTTCTGGGGAAAAAATTGAGAAATTTTTGAGTATAAAAATTGGGAATTTTTGACAAAAAAATTGGAATTTTTAGAGAAAATATCGACTTTTTTAGGGAAAAAAATCGAGTTTTGAGGGGAAAAAATCAAACTTTTTTGGACAAAAAATGGGAATTTTTGGGTATAAGCATGGGAATTTTTGACTTAAAATATCAAATTTTTAAGGATAAAAATTGAATTTTTGGGAAAAAAAATTGAATTTTTTTGCGAAAAGTTGGAATTTTTGGACAAAAAATGGGAATTTTTTGACAAAAAAATGGCATTTTTGGGTTTAAAAAAATGGTAAATTTTGAGTGTAAAATGGGAACTTTTTTAAGGAAAAAATCGAATTTTTTGTCCAAAAGATCGGACTTTTTGGTGAAAATTCGAAATTTTTGGGTATAAAAAATGGTAATTTTTGACTAAAAGAATCTAATATTTTCGGGGAAAAATTGAATTTTTTAACCGAAAAAATCAAATTTTTGGTGAAAAATGGTAATTTTTGGGTATAAAAAATGTCAGTTTTTAACCAAAAAATTGGAATTTATTGGTGAAAAAAAGTGAATTTTCGGCTAAAAAAAATGGAATTTTTTGGCGAAAAAACCTGAATTTTTGGCCCAAAAAAATAGTATTTTTGGCCTGAAAAAAGCGATTTTTTGGGCGTAAAAAACCGGAATTTTTTGGTGTAAAAAATGTAATTTTTGGGTGAAATAAATGACATTTGTGACTCACCGAATGTCGTCGTCGGTGACGAGGAAGGCGCGGCACAGCGGCTGCGCCGTGTTTAACCAGATCCCCGGGTTCTTCTCCACGGCGGCCGAGCTCTGGCCGGTGATGGGCGCGGCGCCGCTGTGCAGGGCGCTGGCCACGGCCGACAGCAGCGACTCCGTGCTGGCCCCGGGACCCACTCCTGCAAAAAATAATCAAATTTTAGTAAATTCCCAAATTTCCCGAAATTACTGTTTTTTACCGGGTGAAAATCGCATTTTTTTCGGCGAAAAAATGGCGTTTTTAGGGTGAAAAATTGAATTTTTATGGCCGAAAAATCAAATTTTTTCGCCAAAAAATCAATTTTTTTAGCCAAAAATTACACTTGCTTTCACTGAAAAAATTCCCAATTTCTTATCTATTATTCCTATTTTTTACCGCAAAAAAATTCGCATTTTTCACAAAAAAATTCAATTTTTTTTCTAAAAAATCACATTTTTACCACCAAAAATTCCATTTTCTCACCAGAAAATTCAGACCTTTTCGTCAAAAAATTTGATTTCTTTGGTCAGAAAATTTGATTTTTTTTGTAAAAAAAGTTCAATTTTTTCTCGCCACAAAAATCCATTTCTACACCCGAAAAATTTGATTTTTTGCCAAAAAATCCGATTTTTTTGCCAAAAAAGATCGAATTTTTTCATTAAAAACTCTCTTTTTTAACCCCAAAAAAATAGAATTTTTTGCTGTAAAAATTCAAATTTTTTGCCAAAAAATGACACTTTTTTCGATTAAAAATCTGATTTTTTTTGCAATTTTTACCAAAAATTCCCCTTTTTTGCAAAAAAATCCCAATATTTTTGCTAAAAAATTCAGGATTTTCCCCCAAAATTCCCATTTTTTACCCCAAAAAATTCCCATTTTTTACCCCTAAAAAATTCCATTTTTTCCACTAAAATTTGCATTTTTCCGGAGCCAATGGCAGCGTTTGAAATGGCTGCTGGCCCCGGGACCCACTCCTGCAAAAATAACCAAATTTAGTAAATTCCCAAATTTCCCGAAATTACTGTTTTTTACCGGGTGAAAATCGCATTTTTTTCCGCGAAAAAATGGCGTTTTTTGGGCCAAAAATCGATTTTTTTCGCCAAAAAAATCGAATTTTTTAGCAAAAAAAAATCACTTTTTTTTCCCGAAAATTGCCTTTTTTTTTTGCAAAAAAATTCCAAAAATCTGGGTTTTTTCCCCAAAATTCCCATTTTTTACCCCAAAAAATTTTGCATGTTTCACCAACAAATTCTATTTTTTTTACTAAAAAATCACATTTTTAACACCAAAAATTCCACTTTTTCGCCAAAAAATTCGCTGTTTGTGGTCAAAAAGTTCCAATTTTTTTGCCAGAAAATTCGATTTTTTGTGGCCACAAAAATCCATTTTTTAACACTCAAAATTTGATTTTTTGCCAAAAAATTTGATTTTTTTGTCAAAAACAAATCAATTTTTTTCATTAAAAATTTGATTTTTTTACAAAAAAATCCCTTTTTTTTTGTCAAAAAAAAATCCAATTAATAACACCAAAAATTCCATTTTTTCTCCAAGAAATTCCAATTTTTTCGCCAAAAAAATTCGGGGTTTTTGGTCAAAAAATTCGACTTTTTTGCCCAAAAAGTTTGATTTTTTATGGCCAAAAAATCGATTTTTTTAACCAAAAAAAAGAGGATTTTTTGCCAAAAAATTCCAATTTTTTTGTCAAAAAATGTGATTTTTTCCCTTAAAAATTTACATTTTTGATCAAAAAAAGCAAATTTTTTTGATTAAAAATTTGATTATTTTTGCCAAAAAATTGGTTTTTTAAACCAAAAATTCACTTTTCTTTTCAAAAAAAATTTAAATATTTTTTCTAAAAAATTCAGGATTTTTTCCCCCAAAATTCCCATTTTTTACCCCAAAAAATTCCCATTTTTCCCGCCAAAAATTTGCATTTTCCCGCCCAAATTTGCATTTTCCCGGAGCCAATGGCAGCGTTTGGAACGGAGCCGCTGCCCCGGGACCCACTCCCGGAAAAAATTCCCGAATTTTAGCAAATTCCCGAATTTCCCAAAATTACCGTTTTTTTCCGGGTGAAAATCGCTTTTTTTACGGCGAAAAAATGGCGTTTTTTGAGCAAAAAATGGATTTTTTTTGCCGAAAAAATTGAATTTTTCCATCAAAAAAATCAATTTTTTAGCCTGAAAATTCCATTTTTTCCTCCGAAAAATATCCCATTTTTTTATCAAAAATTCCCATTTTTTACCCCAGAAAAATTCCATTTTTTGCCCAGAATTTTGATTTTTTTCTAAAAAGTTCACGAGTTTATCGCCAAAAATTCCAATTTTTTCACCAAAAAATTCCAATTTTTTCACCAATAAATACGGGTTTTTTGGTCAAAAAATTCCATTTGTTGGCAAAAAAGTTCAATTTCTTGTGGCCACAAAAATCCATTTTTTAACCCCAAAAAACTTGATTTTTCGCAAAAAAATTCAAATTTTTATGGCCAAAAAAATCCTATTTTTAACATCAAAAAATCTGATTTTTTGCCAAAAAAATTCATTTTTTTGTCAAAAAATAAATTTTTTCACTAAAAATATGATTTTTTTGCCAAAAATTCCACTTTTTTTCCTCCGAAAAAATCCCATTTTTTACCCCAAAAAATTTCGCATTTTTCACCAACCAGTTCAATTTTTTTTCTGAAAAGTTCACGATTTTAATACCAAAAATCAATTTTTTGCCAAAAAATTGGATTTTGTCAAAAAATTGGAGTTTTTTGCCCAAAAAGTTTGGTTTTTGTGGCCAAAAAATCGATATTTTAACCCCAAAAATCAGATTTTTTTTCAAAAAAAATTCCGATTTTTTTTCCAAAAATTCGATTTTTCACCATAAAATTCAATTTTTTTTGTCAAAAAGTGACACTTTTTTTGATTCAAAATTTGATCATTTTTGCCAAAAAAATTGATCTTTTTAACCAAAAATTCCCTTTTTTTTGCAAAAAAATCCAAACTTTTTGCTAAAAAAATTAAGACTTTTTTCCCAAAATTTCCATTTTTTACCCCAAAAAATTTCCCGTTGTTCACCAAAACAGTCCATTTTTTTCTAAAAAATCACATTTTTAAAGCCAAAAATTGCATTTTTTTGCCAAAAAATTCATTTTTTTTGGTCAAAAAATTCCAATTTTTTCGCCAAAAAATTCGATTTTTTGCCCAAACATTTCAATTTTTTGTGGCCACAAAAATCCATTTTTTACCCCAAAAATATGATTTTTTTTCCAAAAAATTGGATTTTTCTTGAAAAAAATCAATTTTTTTCCCCAAAAATTCTTTTTTTTTTGCCAAAAATTCCTTTTATCCAAAAAAATCCCATTTTTCACCCCAAAAAATTCTCGTTTTTCACCAAAAAACTAACATTTTTTTCCAAAAAATTCACGATTTTAACACCAAAAATTCCATTTTTTCACCAAAAAATTCGGGTTTTAAGGTAAAAAAATTTGATTTTTTTTGGTCAAAAAATTCGATTGTTTTGCCAAAAAGTTCAATTCTTTGTGGCCAAAAAATCCATTTTTCAACCCAAAAAATTTCATTCTTTGCCAAAAAAATCGATTTTTTTATCTAAAAAGTTCACAATTTTAACACCAAAAATTCCATTTTTTCACAAAAAAATTGCCATTTTTTCGCCCAAAAATTCAATTTTTTTCCAAAAAAAATCACATTTTTAATGCCAAAAATTCCATTTTTTCACCAAAAAATTCCCATTTTTTGCCAAAGAATTTGGTATTTTGGATCAAAAAATTCGATTTTTTGTGGCCAAAAAATCGATTTTTTAACCCCAAAAAATTTGAATTTTGCCAAAAAATTCGATTATCTTGTCAAAAAATAAATTTTTTTCACCAAAAATTCCATTTTTTTGGCCAAAAAGTTCGATTTTGATGGCAAAAAAATAGTTTTTTTAACCCCAAAAAATAGAATTTAAAAAAAAATCCAATTTTTTTGCTAAAAATCCGATTTTTTTACCATAAAAATTCAATTTTTTTGTCAAAAAATGATACTTTCTTTGACTCAAAATTTGATTATATTTGAAATAAAAAATTGATTTTTTTAACCAAAAATTCCCCTTTCTTTGCAAAAAAAAAAATCTCAATATTTTTGCTAAAAAAATTTGGGTTTTTTCCCCCAAAATTCCCATTTTTTACCCCAAAAAATTTCCCATTTTTCACCAAAAAAACTCAATTTTTTTTCCTGAAAAGTTCACAATGTTAACGCCAAAAATCCCATTTTTTTGCCAAAAAATCCGGTTTTTTTGGTCAAAAAGTTCGATTTTTTGTGGCCACAAAAATCCATTCTTTAACCCAAAAGAATTCGAATTTTTTGCCAAAAAATCCAGGTTTTTTGTCAAAAAAATCAATTTTTTATTAAAAATTTTCATTTTTTTGCCCAAGAAGTTCAATTTTTTTGCCAATAAATCGATTTTTAACCAAAAAAATTAGAATTTTTTGCCAAAAGAAATCCATTTTTTTGGTGAAAAAATCGAATTTTTTCCCATAAAAATTCAAATTTTTGGTCAATTTGATTAAAAATTTGATTATTTTTGCCAAAGAAATCGATTTTTTTAACCAAAAATTCCCCTTTTCTTGCAAAAAAAAAAAATCCACATTTTTTTGCTGAAAAAATCAGGGTTTTTTCCCCCCAAATTCCAATTTTTAATCCCAAAAATTTTCTCATTTTTCACCAAAAAAATCAATTTTTTTTCCTGAAAACTTCACAATGTTAACACCAAAAATTCCATTTTTTCCCCAAAAAAATCCAGTTTTTTGGTCAAAAAATTCGTTTTTTTGTGGCCACAAAAATCCATTTTTTAACCCCAAAAAATTTGATTTTTTGCCAAAATATTCGATTTTTTCACCAAAAATTCGGGGTTTTTTTGCCAAAAATCCCCTTCTTATTAAAAAAAAATCCCATTTTTTACCCCAAAAAATTTCCCATTTTTCACAAAAAAATTCAATTTTTTAACGCCAAAAATTTCATTTTTTCGCCAAAAAATATCGGTTTTTTCTTCGTTTTTCAGCCATTTTTTCTCCGATTTTCACCAAATTTTCACCGAATTTCTCCCCGATTTTTCCCCGATTTATTATTTTTGCCCAATTTTCTCTGTTTTTACCCCATTTTTCCCCACCTTGCAGCCCTTTGGGCAGTTCCATGCATTTGATGATTTCTTCGCTCACATCAGAAGCGCTCAGACCCTGCAGCCGCTTCTCCCAAAAAAGCTGCAAAAAAATACAAATTTTTACCCAAAAAAATCCAAATTTTTTTAGCCAAAAAATCCGAATTTTTCCCAAATTTTTACCCAATTTTTCCCAAATTTTTTCCGATTTTTCTGCAATTTTTCCCAATTTTTTCTGAATTTTTTCCCATTTTTTTCTTATTTTTTTCCTGATTTTTCCCCAATTTTTCCTCCGTTACTTCCCAATTTTTCCCCAATTTTTCCTCATTTTTACCCAAATTTTTCCTGATTTTTTCCTTATTTTTCCCCATTTTCCCCCATAATAATCTTATTTTTAAACCAATTTTCCCCAATTTTCCCCCAACTTTCCCCTAATTTCTCCTAATTTTTTTCTTATTTTTTTCCCAATTTTTTCCCTATTTTTCTCCCATTTTTTCCCCTAATTTTCCTGATTTTTTCCTAATTTTTCCCCAATTATTTCCCAAATTTTTCTCAATTTTTTCCTGATTTTCCCCAATTTTCCTGAATTTCTACCCTATTTTCCCCAATTTTTCCCAATTCTTCCCTGATTTTTCCCTGATTATTTCCCAATTTTTCCCAATTTTTCCTCAATTTTTCCCCAGTTTTTCCCCAATTTTTTCCTGATTTTTTCCCCAATTTTCCCCAAATTTTCCCCCATTTTCTCCCATAATAATCTTATTTTTTAACCAATTTTCCCCCCAAATTTCCCCCAATTTTTCTCCAATTTTCTCCACTTTTTTCCTGATTTTTCCCCAATTTTGCTGAATTTTTTCCCAAATTTTGTCCATTTTTTCCCAATTTTTCTCCTTTTTCCCCCCAATTTTTCACCAATTTTTCTCTCATTTTTTCCCAATTTCTCCCCTCTTTTTTCCACATTTTTATCCAATTTCTCCCATTTTTTCTTCCATTTTTGCCAAATTTTTCCAAATTTTTCTCCTTTTTCCCCCATTTTCCACCTTTTTTTCTTAATTTTTCCCAAATTTTTCAAATTTTTCAGATTTTTTTCCAAATTTTCCCCATTTTTTCTCCTTTTTTTCCCATTTTCCCACAAATTTTTCCCAATATTCCCCCATTTTTTCCCCAATTTTTCCTATTTTTTCCCTTCAAAAAATCGAAGATTTTGCTCATCATTCCACATTTTTTCCTAATTTTTTACAATTTTTTCCCAATTTTTCCCCAATTTTGCCCCATTTTTTTTCTCATTTTTCCCCAATTCTTCCCAATTTTTGCCCAAATTTTTCCCATTTTTTCCCCAATTTTCCCCCAATTTTTCCCCATTCCCCCCCCCAAATTAATCCCTATTTTTGTCCTTTTTTCCCCCAATTTTTTTCCAATTTCTCCCCTTTTTCCCAATTTTTCCTCAATATTGCCCCAATTTTTTCCCCATTTTCCCCCAAATTTTTCCCAATTTTTCACGTTTTTCCCCCCAATTTTCCCCCGTTTTTCCCCATTTTTTCTCAATATTTTCCCATTTTCCCCCAAATTTTTCCCACTTTTTCTCATTTTTTCCCCAATTTTCCCCCAATTTCTAACATTTTTTCTCCCATTTTCCCCCAAACTTTTCCCAATTTTTCTCCTTTTTTCCCCATTTTTTCCCCATTTTTTCCCCAATTTTTCCCAAATTTGTCCAATTATTCCCATTTTTTCCCGAATCTTTCCCAATTTTTCCCTTCAAAAAATCTAATTTTTGGCTCATTTCTTCCTATTTTTTCCCCAATTTTCCCCCAATTTTTCTCAATTTTATTCCCAATTTCCCCCAAATTTTTCCCCATTTTTCTCCTTTTTTTCCCCTAATTTTTTTTCCAATTTTCCCCCAAGTTTTTTCCAATTTTTCCCATTTTCCCCAATTTTTTTCATTTATTCCCCAATTTTCCCCATTTTTTCCTCAATTTTTCCCAATTTCTCCCATTTTCCCCCAATTTTTCCCCTTTTTTCCCCATTTTTTTCTATTTTTTCCCCATTTCTTCCCCAATTTTTTCTAATTTTCCTCCATTTTTACCCAATTTTTTCCCAATTTTTCCCCCAATTTTTCCTCATTGATTCCCCAAATTTTCCCAAGTTTTCCCCAATTTTCCCCAAATTTTCCTCAATCTTTCCCAAATTTTCCCCAATTTCCCCCCAAACTTTCCCCAATTTTTCTCCTTTTTCCATTTTTCCCAATTTTTCCCAATATTTTCCCCAATTTTCCCAATTTTTCCTCATTTTTCCCCCAATTTTTCCTCATCTATCCCAATTTTTCCCAAATTTTTTTCCCAATTTTTCCCAAATTTTCCCAATTTTCCCAAATTTTCCCCAATTTTTTCCCAATTTTCCCAAATTTTTCCACCAATTTTTTCCCAATTTCCCCCAAATTTTTCCCCATTTTATTCTCATATCCCCCCATTTTTCACCCATCTTTTCTGTCAGAAATTCCGATTTTTTTGCCATTTTCCCCCCAATTTCCCCCCCAATTTTCGCCAATTTTTCCCCAATTTTCCCCCAATTTTTTCCCAATTTTGGGATTTTTCCCCCAAACTGTGGGAATTTTCCCCCCAAATTTCGGAACATTTAACCCCTTCCCTGCCGGTGCTCTCGCTCAGTCTCTGCGGGTCACTCCTGACTTTGTTCCCGCCTCATTCCTCACTCTGCCCAAACTTGCCCCATTTTACCCCAAATTTTCCCCAAAATTTTCCCAATATTTCCCGAATTTTTTCCACAAATTTTCCCAATTTTTTCCCTGATTTTTTTCTTATTTCCCCCATTTTCCTCACTTTTTCCCCATTTTTCCCATTTCCCCCACCTTTTCCCTATTTTTCCCATTTTTTTCCAATTTTCCTCCATTTTTACCCAATTTTTTTCCAATTTTTCACATTTTCCCCAATTGTTCTCCTTTTTTCCCCAATTTTTCCTCATTTTTTCAAATTTTTCCACATTTTTTCCCCAAATTTTCTCCCATTTTTACCCCATTTTTCCCCTATTTTCCCTCAATTTTCCTCCAATTTTTCCTCATTTTTCCCAAATATTTCCAATTTTTTCCCAATTTTTTCCAAATTTTTCTCCTTTTTTCCCAAATTTTTTCCAAATTTCCCCCAATTTTTCCTCATTTATTCCCCAAATTTTTCCAATTTTTTCCCCTTTTTGCCCAATTTTTTCCAATTTTTCCCCATTTTCCCCCCAAATTTTGCCCAATTTTTCTCCTTTTTTTTTTCCTCATTTTTTTCCCAATTTTTCCCAAATTTTCTCCGATTTTCCCCCATTTTTCCAAATTTTTCTCCTTTTTTACCCAACTTTTACCCAATTTTTCTCCTTTTCCCCCCCATTTTTTTTCCCATTTCCCGCAATTTTTTCCATTTTTTTCCCATTTTATCCCAATTTTTTCCCAATTTTTCCTCAATTTTTCCTTAATTTTTTCCGAATTTCTCCCATTTTTTCTCCCATTTTTCCCAATTTTTGCCCAATTTTTCTCCTTTTTTTCCCCATTTTTTCCCTATTTTTCCCCATTTTCCCCCAAATTTTTCCCAATTTTTCCTTCAAAAAATCGAATTTTTTGCCCATTTTTTACCCGTTTTTCCCCCAATTTTCCCCCAATTTTTCCCAACTTTCTCCCAATTTTTCCCCAAATTTTGGGAATTTTTTCCCCCAATTTTTTCCCAATTTTCCCCACGGATTTCGGGACTGTTTAACCCCTTCCCTGCCGGTGCTCTCGCTCAGTCTCTGCGGGTCATTCCTGACTTTATTCCCTCCTCATTCCTCACTTTGCCCAAACTTGCCCCATTTTACCCCAAATTTTACCCCAAATTTTCCCCCAAATATTTCCCAAATTTTTTCCACAAATTTTCCCAATTTTTCCTCATTTTTTCCCCCAATTTTTCCTCTTTTTTTCCCATTTTTTCTCCAATTCTTCCCAATTTTTTCCCCATTTTCCCCCATAATAATCTTATTTTTTTAACCAATTTTTACTCATTTTCCCCAAAATTTATCCTGATTTTTTCTCTTTTTTCCCCATTTTCTCCCATAATAATCTTATTTTTTAACCCATTTTCCCCCAATTTTTTTCCCAATTTTTCGATTTTTCCCAATTTTCCCGCCATTTTTTTCCAAATTTCCCCAATTTTTCTCCCAATTTTTTCCACATTTTTTCTCCCATTTCCCTCCATTTTTCCCCAAATTTTCCCAAATTTTTTCCCGATTTTTCCTCATTTTCCCCCCAAATTTTTCTCCTTTTTTCCTCAGTTTTTCCCCATTTTCCCCCCAATTTTTCCTCATTTATTTCCCAATTTTTCTCCATTTTTTCCCATTTTCCCCCAAATTTTTCCCAATTTTTCTCCTTTTTTCCCCAATTTTTTCCCAATTTTCTCCCATTTTTCCCAAATTTTCCCCAATTTTTTCCTAATTTTCACCCAAATTTTCCAAAGTTCCCCCGAAATTTCCCCCGTTTTTTTCTCTTTTTTCCTCCAATTTTTCCCAATTTTCATCCAATTTTTTCCCAATTTTCCCCATTTTATTCTCATTTTTTCTTCATTTTTCACCCATCTTTTCCATTTAAAAATTCCGAATTTTCACCGATTTTTTCCCCAATTTTCCCCCAATTTTTCCCCAACTTTTTCCCAATTTTCCCCCAAATTTTGGGAATTTTTTCCCCCTAATTTTTCCCAATTTCCCCCAAATTTGGGACAGTTTAACCCCTTCCCTGCCGTTGCTCTCGCTCAGTCTCTGCGGGTCACTCCTGACTTTATTCCCACCTCATTCCTCACTTTGCCCAAACTTGCCCCATTTTACCCCAAATTTTACCCCAAATTTTTCCCCAAATTTTGCCCCAAATATTTCCCAAATTTTTTCCACAAATTTTCCCCAATTTCCCCCCAATTTTTCCCCAATGTTTCCCAAATTTTTCCCAATTTTTCCCCTTTTCTCCCCAATTTTTCCCAATTTCTCCCATTTGTCCCCCAATTTTTTCCCATATTCTTCCAATTTTTCCCCTTTTTTTTTTCAAATTTTTCCCCTCAAAAAATCGAATTTTTTGCTCAATTTTCCCCCAATTTTTTTCCAATTTTTCCCCATTTTTCTCCAGAAAAAAATCAAATTTTTTGCTCATTTTCCCCCCATTTTTTCCCAAATTTTTCCCAATTTTTCTCCTTTTTTCCCCAATTTTTTTCCAATTTCTCCCATTTTTTCCTTATTTTCTCCTATTTCCCCCAATTTCCCCCAATTTTCCCCCAATTTTTTTCCAATTTGTCCAATTTTCCCCATTTTTTCCCAATTTGTTCCCCAAATTTTCATAATTTTTCCCAATATTTTCCCAATTTTCCCCCAATTTTTCCTCCAATTTTTCATAATTTTTTCCAAATTTTCCCAAAATTTTTCCCCAATTTTTCCAAAATTTTCCTCAATTTTCCCCATTTTTCCCAAATTATCCACCAAATTTTTTCCTAATTTTCCCCAAATTTTCCTCAAATTTTCCCCCAATTTTTCTCATTTATTCACATTTTATTCTCATTTTTTCTTCATTTTTCACCCATCTTTTCCCCAATTTTTCCTTCAAAAATCGAATTTTTTGCCCATTTTTTCTCCAATTTTTCCCAATTTTTCCCCAATTTTTTCCCAATTTTTCCCCAATTTTTTCCCCCAAATTTTGGGAATGTTTTCCCCCAAATTTCGGGACAGTTTAACCCCTGACCTGCCGTGGCTGCTCGCTCAGTCTCTGTGGGTCGCTCCTGACTTTGTTCCCGCCTCGTTCCTCACTTTGCCCAAACTTGCCCCATTTTACCCCAAATTTTGCCCCATATTTTTCCCAATATTTCACAAATTTTTTCCACAAATTTTCCCCATTTTTATCTTATTTTTTTTCTTATTTCCCCCTTTTTTCCCAATTTTTTTTTCCAATTTTTCCCAATATTTCCCAATTTTTTTCCACAAATTTTCCCAATTTTCCCCCAATTTTTCCCCCAATTTTTCCCATTTCTCCCATTTTTTTTCAATTTTTCCCAATTTTTTCCCCAAATTTCAGCCATTTTTTCCCAATATTTCCCAAATTTTTCCCAATTTTCCTTCTTTTTTTTCCCCCATTTTTTTTCCAACTTTACCACATTTCTTCCCAATTTTTTCCCATTTTTTATCAATTTCTCCCAGATTTTTCCCACTTTTCCCAATTTTCCCTCATTTATTCCCCAAATTTTTCCAGTTTTTTCCCTATTTTTCCCGAATTTTTTTCCAATTTTCCCCCAATTTTTCTCCTTTTTCTCCCTATTTTTTTCCCAATTTTTTTCCAATTTTTTCCAATTTTTCCCAATTTTCCCAAAATTTCCCCCAATTTATCCCAAATTTTTCCCAAATTTCCCCCAATTTTTTCCCAATTTTCCTCCATTTTTACCCAATTTTTTCCCAATTTTTCTCCAATTTTTCCCAATTTTTCCGCATTTCTTCCCCAATTTTTTGTAATTTTCCTCCATTTTTACCCAATTTTTTCCCAATTTTTCCCCCAATTTTTTCTCATTTATTCCCCAAATTTTTCCATTTTTTTCCCAAATTTACCCCAATTTTCCCCCATTTTATTCTCATTTTTAATTCATTTTTCACCCATCTTTTCCTTCAAAAATTCCGATTTTTCGCCTATTTTTTCCCCAATTTTTTCCCAATTTTTCCCCAATTTTCCCCAATTTTTTCCCCAATATTTAGGAATGTTTTTCCCCCCCAAATTTCGGGGCAGTTTAACCCCTGACCTGCCGGGGCTGCTCGCTCAGTCGCTGCGGGTCGCTCCTGACTTTGTTCCCGGGGTGGTTGGTGATTTTGGTCACCGGCTGCTTGAAAATGGACGCGGTCTGCCGGATGGGCAGGGTCGTGTTCAGGTCCGGCTTGCCCTGGGAAAAAATCGGGAAAAGTTACGGAAAAGTTGGGAATATGTTGTGGAAAAATAGGGAAAAAAATTTGGGATCATTTGGTGAAAATTTGGGGAAAAACGGATGAAAAATGAGGGAAAAAAGGCAAAAAAAGGTTAAAAAATAGGATTATTATGGGAGAAAATCGGGGGAAATTAGAGAAAAAAATGGGGAAATTTTGGGATAATTTGGGGAAAAATTGGGGAAAATTTGGTGAAAATTTGGGGGAAAACAGAAAAAATGGGGAAGAAATGAGGAAAAATGGCAAAAAATTGGAATAAAAATGGCAAAAAATCAGGAAAACATGGGGGAAAATTTGGGGGAAATTGGGGAAAAAAATTGGGAAAAAATGGGGAAAATTTGGTGAAAATTTGGGGGAAAGCGGACACAAAATCGGGAAAAATGGTTAAAAAATAAGATTATTATGGGAGAAAATGGGGGGAAAAATTGGAGAAAATTTGGGGGAAAACGGAGAAAAAATGGGGAAAAAATGAGGAAAAATGGCAAAAAATTTGAATAAAAATGGCAAAAAAATCAGGAAAATTTTGGAATAAATTGGGAATAATTGGGAAAAAATATTTGGGATATTTTGGTGAAAATTTGGGGGAAAACGGAGAAAAAATGGGGAAAAAATGAGGAAAAATGGTTAAAAAATAAGATTATTATGGGAGAAAATGGGGGGAAAATGGGGGAAAATTGGGAAAAATTGGGGGAAAATCAGGAAAAAAATTTGGGATAATTTTGTGAAAATTTGGAGGAAAACTGACAAAAAATGAGGGAAAAAAGTAAAAAAACTGTTAAAAATTAAGATTATTATGGGAGAAAATGGGGGAAAATGCGGAAAAATTGGGAAAATTTTGGAGAAAATTGGGGAAAAAATTGGGGGAAATTTGGTGAAAATTTGGGGGAAAACGGTGAAAAAATGGGGAAGAAATGAGGTAAAAATGGCAAAAATTTGGAATAAAAATGGAAAAAATCAGGAAAATTGGGGAAATTTTGGCAAAATTTTGGTGGAAAACGGACAAAATTTGAGGAAAAAACGCAAAAAAACGGTTAAAAAATAAGATTATTATGGGACAAAATGGGGGAAAAATTGGGGAAAATTGGGAAAAAAATTTGGGATCATTCGGTGAAAATTTGGGGAAAACGGATAAAAAATGAGGGAAAAAAGGCAAAAAAAGGTTAAAAAAATATTATTATGGGAGAAAATGCGCGAAAATTGGGAATAATTGGGAAAAAAATGGGGGAATTTTGGTGAAAATTTGGGGGAAAACAGACAAAAAATGGGGAAAAAATGGCAAAAAACGGTTAAAAAATAAGATTATTATGGGACAAAATGGGGGAAAAATTGGGGAAAATTGGGAAAAAAATTTGGGATCATTCGGTGAAAATTTGGGGAAAACGGATAAAAAATGAGGGAAAAAAGGCAAGAAAAGGTTAAAAAAAATATTATTATGGGAGAAAATGGGGGAAAATGTGGAAAAATTGGGGAAAAAATGGGGAAATTTTGGGTAAAATTTGGGGAAAAACAGGCAAAAAATGGAGAAGAAATGAGGAAAAATGGAAAAAAAAATTGGAATAAAAATGGCAAAAAATTAGGAAAATTTGGGAGAAAGATTGGGGAAATTTAGGGAAAATTGGGAAAAAATTGGGGGAAATTTGGTGAAAACTTGGGGGAAAACAGACAAAAAATGAGGGAAAAAAGGCAAAAAAACAGTTAAAAAATAAGATTATTATGGGAGAAAATGGGGGGAAATTGGGAAAAATTTGGGGAAATTCTGGTAAAAATTTGGTGGAAAATGGAGAAAAAATGGGGAAAAAATGGCAAAAAAAGGGTTTAAAAAAAAGATTATTAAGGGAGAAAATGGGGGAAAATTGGGAATAATTGGGAAAAAATGGGGGAATTTTGGTGAAAATTTGGGGGAAAACGGACAAAAAATGAGAGAAAAAATGCAAAAAAACGGTTAAAAAATAAGATTATTATGGGAGAATATGGGGAAAAATTGGGGGAAAAAATGGGGGAAATTGGGGAAAATTTGGGAAAAATTTGTGATAATTTGGTGAAAATTTGGGGGAAAACGGAAAAAAATGGGGGGAAAAGGCAAAAAAACAGTTAAAATATAGGATTATTATGAGAGAAAATGGGGGAAAATTGGGGGAAAATTGGGGGAAATTTGGGCAAAAATGGACAAAAAATGAATGGGGAAGAAATGAGGAAAAATGGCAAAAAATTGGAATAAAAATGGCAAAAAATCAGGAAAAAAATGGGGGAAAATTTGTGGGAAATTGAGAAAATTTGGGGGAAAATTGGGGGAAAATTGGGAAAAAAAATGGGGGAAGAATTGGCAAAAAACCAATTAAAAATAAGATTATTATGGGAGAAAATTGGGGAAAATAGGGAAAAAATGGGGGGAAATTGGGGAAAATTGGGGGAAAAATTGGGGAAATTTTGGTGAAAATTTGGGGAAAAATGGACAAAAAATGGGGAAAAATGGCAAAAAAACTGTTAAAAAAATAAGATTATTATGGGAGAAAATGGGGCGAAAATGGGGGAAAATTGGGAAAAATTAGGGCAAAAATGGGGATGAAATGAGGAAAAATGGCAAAAAATTGGAATAAAAATGGCAAAATAATCAGGAAAAAATGGGGGAAAATTTGGGGAAAAATTTGGGAAAATTGGGAAAAAATTGGGGGAGGAAATTTTGTGAAAATTGGGGAAAAAAGGCAAAAAATGGCTAAAAAATAAGATTATTATGGGAGAAAATGGGGGAAAATTGGGGAAAATTTGGAGAAAATTTTGGGAAAATTGGGAAAAAATTGGGGAAAAATATGGAGAAAAATTGGGAAAAAATGGGGAAAATTAGGATTAAAAATGCATTAAAATTGGCTAAGAATGGGGAATAATTTGATTAAAATTTGATTAAAATTGGAAAAAATGGGATGAAAATGGGAAAAATTGGGGGTAATTGGGATAAAAATAGGATAAAAATTAAGAAAAAATTGTGGGAAATTGGATAAAAAATTGGAAAAAATTGGGAAAATTGGGGAAAAATTGGGGAATAAATCAGGACTAAAATATTATTAAATAAAATTTTTAAAAATTTGAATTTTTGGCCAAACATTGTTGGGGTTGAGGGGGAAAAAAAGGTGGGAAAAAATGGAGGAAAATTGGGGGAATATTGGGGAAAATTGGGATAAAAATTGGGGAAAAATGGGGAAGAAAATTGGATTTTAATGGGACAAAAATTGGGGAAAAATGGGAAAATTTGGGAAAAAAAATGGGGGGAATCGGACAAAAATGGGTGGAAAATTGGGGGAATATTGGGGTAAAAATGGGAAAAATCAGGGAAAAATTGGGGAAAATTTGGTGGAAATTGAGAAAAATGGGGGAAAATTGGGATAAAAATGGAATAAAAATTGAGAAAAAATTGGGATAAATGTGGGAAAATTGAGGGAAAATTGGGATAAAAATGGGAAAAAATTGAGGAAAATTGGGGGAAATTGGAGAAAATTGGGATAAAAATGGGGGAAAATGGGGAAAATTTGGGGGAAAATTGAGAAAAATGGGGAAAAATTGGGATACAAATTGAGGAAAAATTGGGATGGGAAATTGGGATAAAAGTGGGAAAAATGGGAAAAAATTAAGGAAAAAGTGGGATAAAAATGGAAAAAAAATTGAGGAAAATTGGGAAAAAAATGGGGGAAAATTGAGAAAAAAATGAAAGAAAAATGGGAAAAAATGGAAGAAAAATGGGAAAAAATTGGGGAAAATTTGGGGAAATTGGAATAAATGTGGAAAAAAATTGAGGAAAAATTGGGATAAAAGTGGGAAAAATTGGGGGAAAATTATGAAAAAAATGGATGAAAAATGGGGAAAAATTGGGAAAAATTGGAAAAAATTGGGGGAAATTGAGAAAAAAATGGAAGAAAAATGGGGAAAAATGAGGAAAAAATTGAGGAAAATTGGGGGAAAATATGAGAAAAAAATGGAAGAAAAATGGCGAAAAATTGGGGAAAATTGGGGGGAAATTGGGGAATAAATAGGTCTAAAATAATATTAAATAAAATCACAAATAATTTGAATTTTTGGACCAAACCTTGTTGGGGTTGAGGGGGAAAAAAGGTGGGAAAATCATGAGGGTAAAAAGGGAAAAAATGGAGGAAAATGTGGTGGGAAAATTGGGAAATATTGGGATAAAATTAGGGAAAAAATGGGAATAATTGACAAAAAATTGGGGAAAAAATTGGATTAAAATTGGATTAAAATGGGATAAAAATGGGGAAAAATTGGGATAAAAATGGAAAGAATAGGGGAAAAAGTGGCAAAAATTTGGGGGAAATTTGGAGGAAAATTGGGAAAAATTGGGATAAAAATGGGAAGAATTGAGGGAAAATTGGGGGAAATTTGGGGGAAAATTTAGAAAAATAGGGAAAAATTTGGATAAAAATGGGATAAAAATTGAGAAAAAATTGGGAAAAATTGGGATAAAAGTGGGAAAATGGGAAAAAATTGTGAAAAATTTGGGATAAAAATGGAAAAAATTGAGTAAAATTGGGGAAAAATTGGGGGAAAATTGAGGAAAAAAATGGAAGAACAATGGGAAAAATTGGGAAAAAATGGGAAAATTGGGGAATAAATCAGGACTAAAATAATATTAAATAAATAATAAAAAATTTGAATTTTTGGGCAAACATTGTTGAGGTTGAGGGCGTCGTTGAGGGGAAAAAAAGGCGGGAAAATGTTTCATGAGGGAAAAAATGGAAAAAAGAAAAAAATTGAGGAAAATTGAGGGGAAATTGGAAAAAATGGGAAGAATTGGGGAAAAAGTGGGGGAAATTGGGAAAAATTTGGGGGAAATTGAGAAAAAAATTGGGGGAAAAATAGGAAAAAATTGTGGAAAATTGGGATAAAAGTGGGAAAAAATGGGATAAAAATTGAGAAAAAATTGGGAACAATTGGGATGAAAGTGGGAAAAAATTGGGGGAAAATTGAGAAAAAAAATGGAAGAAAAATGGGAAGAAATTGGGAAAAATTGGGGGAAAATTGAGAAAAAAATGGAAAAAAAATGGGAAAAAAATGGGGAAAATTGGGGAATAAATAGGTCTAAAATAGGATTAAATAACATCACAAATAAATTGAATTTTTGGAGCAAACCTTGTTGGGGTTGAGGGGGAAAAAGGCTGGGAAAATCATGAGGGGAAAAAGGGAAAAAATGGGAAAAATGGGAAAAATGGAGGAAAATTGCGGGAAAATTGGAAAAAAAATGCTGAAAATTTTGGAAGAATTGGAGGAAAGTTGGAAGAAAAATTGATGAAAATCGGGGAGAAATGGGGGGAAAATTGGATTTTAATGGGATAAAAATTGGGATAAAAATGGGAAAATTTGGGAAAAAATGGGGGGAAATTGGACAAAAATGGGTGGAAAATGGGGGGGAAATTGGGAAAATTGGGGTAAAAATGGGGAAAAATAGGGGAAAATTGGGGGAAGATATTGGGGGAATTTGGGGAATATTTGAGAAAAATTGGGAAATAGTGTGGGGAAAATTGGGGAAAATTGAGAAAAAATTGGGGAGGAATTAGATTAAAAATGGATTAAAACAGGATAAATACGAGAAAAAATAGGGGAAAAATTGCGAAAAAAGTGAGAAAAAAATTGGGGGAAAAATGCGGAAAAATTGGATAAAAAAGGGGAAAATTGGGATAAAAATGGGGAAAAATTGAGATAAAAATGGGGAAAAATTGGGGAAAATGGGAAAAAAAAGAGGAAAAATTGGGATAAAAGTGGGAAAAAATGGGAAAAAAGTGAGGAAAAAATTGGGATAAAAATGGAAAAAAATTGAGGAAAATTGGGGAAAAAATGGCAGAAAAATTGGAAAAAATGGAAGAAATATGGGAAAAAAATTGGGAAAATTTGGTAAAAATTGAGGAAAAATGGGGAATAAATAGGTCTACAATAGTATTAAATAAAATCACAAATAATTTGAATTTTTGGACCAGACCTTGTTGGGGTTGAGGGCGTCGTTGAGGGGGAAAAAAAGGTGGGAAAATCATGAGGGGAAAAGGGGAAAAATGGAAAAAAGGGAAAAAATGGAGGAAAATTGGGGGGAAATTAGGGAAAAATGGGGGAAAATTGGATTTTAATGGGATAAAAATTGGGGGAAAAATGGGAAAATTTGGGGAAAAAATGGGGGGAAATTGGACAAAAATGGGTGGAAAATTGGGGAACAATTGGGATAAAAATGGGATAAAAATTGAGAAAAAATTGTGGGAAATTGGGATAAAAGTGGGATAAAATGGGAAAAAATTGAGGAAAAATTGGGGGAAAATTGGGGAAAATTGAGAAAAATGGGGAAAAATTGAGATAAAAATGGGAGAAAAATTGGGATAAAAGTGGGACAAAATGGGAAAAAATTGAGGAAAAAATTGGGATAAAAATGGAAAAAATTGAGGAAAATTGGGGAAAAAATTGGGGGAAAATTGAGAAAAAAATGGAAGAAAAAATTGGGGAAAATTGGGAATAAAACGGGGGAAAAATGGGATAAAATTGGGAAAAACTGGGGAATAAAAATTGGGGAATAAAAATTAGGGAATAAAAATTGGGGAAAAATGGGGGTGGAAATTGGATTTTAATGGGATAAAAACTGGGGGAAAATGGGAAATTTTGGGAAAAAAAATGGGGGAAAATTGATAAAAATTGGGGGGAAATGGGGGAAAATTGGGATAAAAATGGGAAGAACTCGGGAAAATTTGGGGGAAATTGGGATAAAAGTGGGATAAAATGGGAAAAAATTGAGGAAAAATTGGGGGAAAATTGGGGAAAATTGAGAAAAATGGGGAAAAATTGAGATTAAAAATGGGAGAAAAATTGGGATAAAAGTGGGAAAAAATGGGAAAAAATTGAGGAAAAAATTGGGATAAAAATGGAAAAAATTGAGGAAAATTGGGAAAAAATTGGGGGAAAATTGAGAAAAAAATGGAAGGAAAAATTGGGGAAAATTGGGAAAAAATGGGGAATCAATAGGTCTAAAATAATATTAAGTAAATAATAAAAAATTCGAATTTTTGGCCCAAACCTTGTTGGGGTTGAGGGCGTCGTTGCGGGGGAAAAAAGGCGGGAAAATGTTTCATGAGGGAAAAAATGGGAAAAAAGGAAAAAATGGAGGAAAATTGCGGGAAAATTGGAAAAAAATTGGGGAAAATTTTGGAAGAATTGGAGGAAAGTTGAAAGAAAAATTGATAAAAATTAGGGGGAAATTGGGGAAAAATGGGGGGAAATTGGATTTTAATGGGATAAAAATTGGGGGGAAAAAATGGGGGAGATTGGACAAAAATGGGTGGAAAATTGGGGAAAAATTTGGATAAAAATGGGAAGAATTGGGGGAAAATTGGAGAAAAATGGGGAAAATTGGGATAAAAATGCGGTAAAAATTGAGAAAAAATCGTGGAAAATTCGGAAAAAATTGAGGAAAAATTGGGATAAAAATGGGAAATAATTGAGGAAAATTAGGAAAAAATTGGGGGAAAATTGAGAAAAAAATGGAAGAAAAATGAGAAAAAATTGGGGAAAAATTGGGGAAAATTGGGGAATAAATCAGGACTAAAATAATATTAAATAAATAATAAAAAATTTGAATTTTTGGCCCAAACCTTGTTGGGGTTGAGGGCGTCGTTGCGCAGTTTCTGTTTGTTCTTCTGCAGTTTGCTGGGCATCATCTTCCCCGTGCGGAAATCAAAGGAGCTCAGGTCCACCGAGTTCCCCAGATACCGAGCCAGCTGCGGTTTGCTGCGGAATTTCTTCCCACTCGGGCTAAAAAAATTAAAATATTGTGATTAATTGAGGAAAATATGGGGAAAAACAGCAAAAAAATGGGATTTTTGGTGAAAAAATGAAGAAAAAAGGTGAATTTTTGGCGATTTTACGGGGGGGTTTTGGAGGAATAAATTGAATTTTTGGAGGATTTTTGTGCTTTTTTTTGGGTTTTTATGGGAATTTTTACTGAATTTTTAAAGGATTTTTAGAGGATTTTTTTTAAAGGTTTTGCTGCGTTTTTTGGGGGATTTTAGTGATTTTTTGGGAATTTTTTGGGGAAATGAGGATTTTAGGGGGATAAATGGAATTTTAGGGGATAAAATGGAAATGTTAGGTAAAAAATGAGATTTTTAGGGGATGAGAATTTAAGGGGATAAAATGGAAATTTAGGGGATAAAATGGAAATTTTAGGGAAAAATGAGAGTTTTAGGTACAAAATGAGAATTTAGGGGGATAAAATGGAAATTTTAGGTAAAAATGAGAATTTTAGGTACAAAAATAGAATTTAGGGGGATAAAATGGAAATTTAGGGGATAAATTTTAGGTAAAAAATGAGAATTTAGGGGATAAAATGGGAATTTTAGGTTAAAAATGAAGATTTATAGGCAAAAAATGAGAATTCAGGCGGATAAAATGAGGATTTTTAGGTAAAAATGATGATTTAGGGGGAAAATGAAAATTTAGGGGATAAAATGAGAATTTTAGGTAAAAAATGAGAATTTTAGGGGGAAATGGGAATTCAGGGGTTTAAAATGAGAATTTTGGGGGGATAAAATAGGAATTTTAGGTTAAAAATGAAAATTTAGAGGGGAAAACGGGGATTTTAGGGAGATAAATGAGAATTTTAGGGGATAAAATGGGAAATATAGGTAATAAATGGAAATTTATTGAAAACAAAGAAAGTTTGGGGGGGAATGGGGATTTTAGGGAAAAATGGGAATTTTAGGGGATAAAATGAGGATTTTTAGGAAAAAAAAATGAAGATTTTTAGGGGATAAATGAGAGGTTTGGGCGTTAAAATGGGAATTTTAGGTAAAGAATGCAAATTTTTAGGTAATATATGGGGATTTTAGGTTAAAAATGACGATTTTAGGTAAAAAATTAGAATTTAGGGAGGAAAACTGGAATTTAGGGGGACAAATGGGAATTTGAGATTTAAAATGGGAATTTTAGGTAAAAAATGAGAATTTAGGGGGGTAAAATGGGGAATTTAGAGGGGAAAAGGAGGATTTTTAGGTAAAAAAAATTAAAATTTTGGGGGATAAAATGAGAATTTTTGGGGGAAAATTGAAATTTTCGGTAAGAAATGGAAATTTAGGAGGGGAAAATGAGTTTTGTTGGCAAAAAGTGAGAAGTTTTGGGGGAAAAATTAGGATTTTAGGTTAAAAATGAGGATTTTTAGGGGAAAATGGGAAATTTAGGGGATTAAATGGGAATTTTAGGTCAAAAATGGAAGTTTTGGGGGGAAAATTGAAAGTTTGGGGGGAAATGGGGATTTTTAGGTTAAAAATTGAAATTTCGGGGTTAAAATGAGAATTTAGGGGGATAAAATGGTAATTTTATGGGGATAAAATGTTAATTTTAGGTCAAAAATGGAAATTTTGGAGTTAAAATGAGACTATAGGGGGGTAAAACAAGAATTTGGGGGATAAAATGAAAATTTAGGGGATAAAATGAGAATTTAGGGGGATAAAATGAGAATTTAGAGGGGGAAAATGCGAATTTTTAGGATTAAAATGGGAAATTTTGGGGGACTAAATGGGGATTTTTGGACTAAAACGAAAACTTAGGGGACAAAACGATAATTTAGGGGTAGAAAATGAGACTTTTAGGTTGAAAACTCCAAATTTTAAGCAAAAAAACCCCGAAAATTCCCTTTAAAAACCCGACCCGGAATCACCTCCCGCCCCCCCCCCCCCCCCCCCCGCCGCTTTTCCCATCTCCGGACAGCGCCGCGCGCCTTAAAAAAAACCCTAAACACCCCCTAAAACCCCTCAAAAAAAACCCCAAATCCTTAAAAATATAAATAATGATTTTAAAATAAATACCTAAAATAATAAACATCGCTTTTCCCCGCGCTTAAACCTGATTTTCGGATGACTTCTTCCTTCTTCCAGCCGGGCGGTAACGCCGGGCAATCCGTTCTGCCGGGTTTCTCCATAATCGCTTCAAAAACTTTAATAAATCCGATTTTTAAGTGCTTTTTTTTTTGCTGTTTCTATTTAATTTGGGTTTCTTCTTGGTTTTTGGTGAGGTTTGGAGGCGTTTTGGAGGCGTTTTTTGGGGAGACGTTTCGGTGTTGTCGCCTCGCCCCCCCCCCCCCTTGTGAAGGGGCGGGGCGGTGATGGCGGAGGGCAAAGGGGAAGAGGAAAGGGAAGGGGAGGAGTGAAATGGCGGAAAGGGAGGGAGGAGAGGATGAAGAGAAGCGTGAGGGAGGAAGAGGAAAGGGGAAGATGGTGGAAAATAGTGGGGAAGGTGAAAGGAGAGCGATGGTGGAAGGGGGAAGGGGAAGGGGAAGCGTGAGGGGGGAAAATGGCGGGAAGGGGTGAGGGGGAATCGTGAGGGGGAAACCTGAGGGGGGGGGGGAAATGGCGGGAAGGGCTGAGGGGAATCCATAGGGGGAATCTATAGGGGGAAACCTGAGGGGGAATTGCTGAGGGGGATGATTGAGGGGGGAAAAATGGCGGGAAGGGCTGAGGGGGAATCCATAGGAGGAATCCATAGGGGGAAACCTGAGGGGGAATTGCTGAGGGGGATGATTGAAGGGGGGAAAATGGCGGGGAGGGATGAGGGGGAATCGTGAGGGGGAATCCATAGGGGGAAATGTGAGGGGGAATCCATAGGGGGAAACGAGGGTGGGACAATGGCGGGAAACGTGAGGGGGAATTGCTGAGGGGGATGAATGAGGGGGTGAAAAATGGCGGGAAACGTGAGGGGGAATCCATAGGGGGGAAAAATGGAGGGAAATGTGAGGGGGATGAACGAGGGGGAATTGAGGGGGGGAAAATGGCGGATATTGCTGAGGGGAAATCATGAGGGGGAATCCATAGGGGGAAACGTGAGGGGGAATTGTTGAGGGGGAAACGTGAGGAGGGGAATATGGAAGGAAACGTGAGGGGGATGAGTGAAGGGGAATCCATAGGGGGAACAGGGGGTGGAAAAATGGCGGGAAACGTGAGGGGGAATTGCTGAGGGGGATGATTGAGGGGGGAAAAATGGAGGGAAACGTGAGGGGGAATCCATAGGGGAAAGTGGGGGGGGGAATGGGGGGAAACATGAGGGGGAATTGCTGAGGGGGATGATTGAAGGGGGAAAAATGGTGGGAAATGTAAGGGGGAATCCATAGGGGGAACAGGGGGTGGGAAAATGGCGGGAAATGTGAGGGGGAATCCATAGGGGGAACAGGGGGTGGGAAAATGGCGGGAAATGTGAGGGGGAATCCATAGGGGGAACGGGGTGGGAAAATGGCGGGAAATGTGAGGGGGAATCCATAGGGGGAACAGGGGGTGGGAAAATGGCGGGAAATGTGAGGGGGAATCCATAGGGGGAAACGGGGGTGGGAAAATGGCGGGAAATGTGAGGGGGAATTGCTGAGGGGGATGATTGAGGGGGAAAAATGGCGGGAAACGGGAGGGGGAATCCATAGGGGAAATTGTGAGGGGGAATCCATAGGGGGAATTGCTGAGGGGGATGAATGAGGGGGGGAAAATGGAGGGAAACAGGAGGGGGAATCCATAGGGGGAATTGAGGGGGGGAAATGGCGGGAAACGTGAGGGGGAATTGCTGAGGGGGATGATTGAGGGGGGAAAATGGCGGATATTGCTGAGGGGGAATCGTGAGAGGGAATCCATAGGGGGAAACGTGAGGGGGAATTGCTGAGGGGGAAACGTGAGGAGGGGAAAATGGAGGGAAACGTGAGGGGGAATCCATAGGGGGAAATGTGAGGGGGAATCCATAGGGGGAACAGGGGGTGGGAAAATGGCGGGAAACGTGAGGGGGAATTGCTGAGGGGGATGAATGAGGGGGGGGAAATGGTGGGAAACGTGAGGGGGAATCCATAGGGGGGAAACGTGAGGGGGAATTGCTGAGGGGGATGAATGATGAGGGGAAAATTGAGAGAAACGTGAGGGGGAATCCATAGGGGGAATCTATAGGGGGGAAAAATGGAGGGGAACGTGAGGGGGAATCTATAGGGGGAATCCATAGGGGGAAAAATGGCAGGAAAACGTGAGGGGGAATCCATAGGGGGGAAAAATGGAGGGAAACGTGAGGGGGAATCCATAGGGGGAATCCATAGAGGGGGAAAATGGAGGGAAAGGTGAGGGGGAATCCATAGGGGGAATCTATAGGGGAGAAAAATGGAGGGAAACATGAGGGGGAATCCATAGGGGGAATTCAGGGGGGAAAAATGGAGGGAAACGTGAGGGGGAATCCATAGGGGGAATAGAGGGGGGAAAATGGAGGGAAACGTGAGGGGGAATCCATAGGGGGGAAAAATGGTGGGAAACGTGAGGGGGAATCCATAGGGGGGAAAAATGGAGGGACACATGAGGGGGAATCCATAGGGGGGAAAAATGGAGGGAAACGTGAGGGGGAATCCATAGGGGGAATCTATAGGGGGGAAAAATGGAGGGAAACATTAGGGGGAATCCATAGGGGGGAAAATGGAGGGAAACGTGAGGGGTAATCTATAGGGGGGAATCCATAGGGGGGAAAAATGGAGGGAAACGTGAGGGGGAATCTATAGGGGGAATTGAGGGGGGAAAAATGGAGGGAAACGTGAGGGGGAATCCATAGGGGGGAAAAATGGAGGGAAACGTGAGGGGGAATCCATAGGGGGGAAAATGGAGGGAAACGTGAGGGGGAATCCATAGGGGGGAAAAATGGCGGGAAACGTGAGGGGGAATCCATAGGGGGAATCCATAGGGGGAAAAATGGCAGGAAAACGTGAGGGGGGAAAAAATGGCGGGAAAACGTGAGGGGGGAAAAATGGCGGGAAATCGTGAGGGGGAATAAAAAATGGGGATTTTTACCCAAAAATGGGAATTTTTTTGGGAGTAAAATTGGAATTTTTTGGGGGGAATTGGAATTTTTGGGAGAATTGGGAATTTTTGGGGGAAAATGGGGATTTTGAGCAAAAATGGGGATGTTTGTGGGGGAAAATGTGGGTTTTTTGGGGGGAAATGGGGAGTTTTGGGGGAAATAATTTGGGAATTTTTTAGGGAAAATTTTGGGAATTTTAAAGGAAAAATTGGGATTTTTTTGTGGGGAAAATATCGGGAATTTTAAAGGAAAAATTGGGAATTTTTTTGGGAAAAATGGGAATTTTAAAGGAAAAATTGAATTTTTTGTGGGGAAAATTGGGAATTTTGAAGAAAAAATGGGAATTTTAAAGGAAAAAATTGGAATTTTGGGGGAAAAAATTTGGAAATTTTAAAGGAAAAATTGGGATTTTTTTTGGGAAAAAATGGGAATTTTTGGGGAAAATTGGGAATTTTTAGGGGAAAAAATGGGATTTTTGGGGGAAAAATTTGGGAATTTTAAAGGAAAAAATTGGAAATTTTTTGGGGGGGAAATGGGAATTTTTTTGGGAAAAATGGGAATTTTAAAAAGAAAAAATTGAATTTTTGGGGGGGAAAATTTGGGAATTTTTGGGGGAAAAATTTGGGAATTTTGAGGGGAAAAATGGGAATTTTAGGGGGGAAAATGGGAATTTTAAGGGGAAAAATGGGATTTTTTGGGGGAAAACTGGAAATTTTAAAGTGAAAAATTCGGAATTTTTAGGGTTAAAAAATGGGAATTTTAAAGGAAAAATGGGAATTTTTGGGGAAAATTGGGAATTTTTAAGGGAAAAAATTGGGATTTTTGGGGGGAAAAAATTGGGAATTTTGGGGTGAAAAAATTGGGATTTTTAGGGGAAAAATTGGGAATTTTGTAGGTAAAAATGGGAATTTTTGGGGGGAAAAATTTGGGAATTTTAAGGGAAAAAATGGGAATTTTTTGGGGAAAAAATTTGGAATCTTTTTGGGGAAAAATGGGAATTTTTAGAGGAAAAATGGGAATTTTAAAGGAAAAAATGGGAATTTTTGGGGGGGAAAAATTGGGAATTTTAAAGGGAAAATGGGAATTTTAAAGGAAAAAATGGGATTTTTGGGGGTGAAATATCGGGATTTTTAAAGGAAAAATTGGGAATTTTTGGGAGGAAAATTTGGGATTTTAAAGGGAAAAAATTGGATATTTGGGGGGAAAAATTTTGGGAATTTTTGAGGAAAAATTGGGAATTTTTGGGGGGGAAAAAATTGGGAATTTTTAGGGGAAAAAATGGGAATTTTAAAGGACAAAATCGGAAGTTTGAAGGAAAAAATTGGGAATTTTTGGGGAAAAATTGGAAATTTTAAAGGTAAAAATGGGATTTTTGGGGGAAAAATTTTTGGAATTTTGGGGTGGAAAAATTTGGGATTTTTAGGAGAAAATTGGGAATTTTAAAGGAAAAAATTGGTATTTTTGGGGGGAAAAATTGGGAATTTTAAAAGGGAAAAAAATGGGAATATTAAAGGAATAAATGGGAATTTTGGGGGGGAAAATTGGGAATTTTAAATGGAAAATCGGGAATTTTTAGGGGGGAAAAATTGGAATTTTGGGGAGAAAAATTGGGAATTTTAAAGGAAAAAATGGAATTTTTTGACGGGAAAAATGGGAAATTTTAAAGGTAAAAATGGGAATTTTGGGGGGAAAAATTGGGAATTTTAAAAGGAAAAATTGGGAATTTTAAAGAAAAAATAGGAATTTTTTGGGGGGAAAAATTTGGGAATTTTAGGGGGAATATTTGGGAATTTTAAAGGGAAAAAATGGGAATTTTTGGGGGAAAAAATTTGGAATCTTTTTGGGGAAAAATGGGAATTTTTAGAGGAAAAATGGGAATTTTAAAGGAAAAAATGGGAATTTTTGGGGGGGAAAATTGGGAATTTTAAAGGTAAAAATGGGATTTTTGGGGGAAAAATTTTGGGAATTTTGGGGTGGAAAAATTTGGGATTTTTAGGGGAAAATTGGGAATTTTAAATGGAAAAATTGGGATTTTTTGGGGAAAAAATGGAATTTTTGGGGAAAAGTTTGGGAATTTTAAAGGGGAAAATAGGGGGATTTTTGGTGGGGAAAAAAATGGAGATTTTGATCCAAAAATTGGAATTTTTGGAGGAAAAAATGGGAAATTTTTTGGGGGGGAAATGGGAATTTTAAAAGAAAAACTTTGGAAATTTTTTTGGGAAAAATGGGAATTTTAAAAGGAAAAATTGGAATTTTGGGGGGGAAAATTGGGATTTTTAGGGGAAAATTGCGAATTTTAAATGGAAAATTGGGAATTTTTCAGGGAAAAAAATTGGGAATTTTTAGGGGAAAAAAATTGGGAATTTTTAGGGGAAAAAATGGGATTTTTTGGGGAAAAATTTGGGAATTTTAAAGGAAAAATTTGGAAATTTTAAAGGAAAAAATGGGAATTTTTGGGGGAAAAAATTGGATTTTTTGGGGGGAAAAAGTTGGGAATTTTGAAGGGAAAATCGGGAATTTTGGGGTGAAAAAATGGGGATTTTTAGGGGAAAAAATGGGGAATTTTAAAGGGAAAAATTGGGATTTTTTTGGGGAAAAATGGGGATTTTAAAGGAAAAAGTTGGAATTTTGGGGGGAAAAATTGGAATATTAAAGGAAAAAATTGGAAGTTTTGGGGGAAAAATTTTGGCAATTTTGAGGTGGTAAAAATGGGGATTTTTAGGGAAAAATTGGGAATTTTAAATGGAAAAATTGGGATTTTTTGGGAAAAAAAATTGGGAATTTTAAAGGAAAAATTGGGAACTTTTCAGGGAAAAAATGGGAATTTTTGGGGAAAATTGGGGATTTTTAGGGGAAAAATGGGGATTTTAAAGAAAAAAATTGGAATTTTGGGGGGGAAAATCTTGGGAATTTTGGGGTGAAAAATTAGGAATTTTAAATGGAAAATTGGGAATTTTTTGGGGGAAAAATTGGGGAATTTTAAAGGTAAAAATGGGAATTTTGGGTAGGAAAATTGGGAATTTTTTTGGGGAAAATGGGAATTTTAAGGGAAAAAATTGGATTTTTGGGGGCAAAATTTTGGCAATTTTGGGGTGGTAAAAATGGGGATTTTTAGGGGAAAATTGGGAATTTTAAATGGAAAAATCGGGATTTCTTGGGGGAAAAAAATAGGAATTTGAAAAGGAAAAAATTGAATTTTTGGGGGGAATAATTTGGGAATTTTGGGGTGAAAAAATGGGATTTTGGGGGGGAAAATATCGGGATATTTCAAGGAAAAATTGGGAATTTTTTTGGGAAAAATTGGGAATTTTGGGGTGGAAAATGGGGATTTTAGGGGAAAAATTGGGAATTTTTTGGGGAAAAAAGTGGAATTTTGGGGGCAATATTTGGGAATGTTAAAGGAAAAATGGGAATTTTAAAGGAAAAAATGGGATTTTTGGGGGTGAAATATCGGGATTTTTAAAGGAAAAATTGGGAATTTTTGGGAGGAAAATTTGGGATTTTAAAGGGAAAAAATTGGATATTTGGGGGAAAAATTTTGGGAATTTTTGAGGAAAAATTGGGAATTTTTGGGGGGGAAAAAATTGGGAATTTTTAGGGGAAAAAATGGGAATTTTAAAGGACAAAATCGGAAGTTTGAAGGAAAAAATTGGGAATTTTTGGGGAAAAATTGGAAATTTTAAATGGAAAAATCGGGATTTCTTGGGGGAAAAAAATAGGAATTTGAAAAGGAAAAAATTGAATTTTTGGGGGGAATAATTTGGGAATTTTGGGGTGACAAAATGGGATTTTGGGGGGGAAAATATCGGGATATTTCAAGGAAAAATTGGGAATTTTTTTGGGAAAAATTGGGAATTTTGGGGTGGAAAATGGGGATTTTAGGGGAAAAATTGGGAATTTTAAAGGAAAAAATGGGAATTTTTGGGGGGAAAAATGGAATTTTTTGGCGGGAAAATTGGGGTTTTTTGGGGAAAAATGGGAAAATTTAAGGGTACAAATGGGGAATTTTTTTGGGAAAAAAATGGAATTTTGGGGGAAAAGGGAATTTTTTGAGGAAAAAGTTGGGAATTTTAAAGGTAAAAAACGGGAATTTTCAGGTGAAAAATGGGAATTTTAAAGGAAAAAATGGGAATTTTGGGGGCGGGAAAGGGAATTTTTTGGGGAAAAATGGGAATTTTTGGGGAGAAAAATTTGGGAATTTTGGGGGAAAATTTTGGGAATTTTAAAGGAAAAATTGGATTTTTTTGGGGGGAAAATTTGGGAATTTTAAAGGAAAATTTGGGAATGTTTTGGGGGAAAAAATGGGATTTTAGGGGGAAAAAATTGGGAATTTAAAAGGAAAAAAAGGAATTTTAAAGGGAAATATGGGATCTTTTTGGGGTAAAAATTAGGGAATTTTAAAGGAAAATTTTGGAAATTTTAAAGGGAAAAATTGGGATTTTTGGGGGAAAATATGGGGATTTTTGGTGGGGAAAAAAATGGAGATTTTGATCCAAAAATTGGAATTTTTGGAGGAAAAAATGGGAAATTTTTTTGGGGGGAAATGGGAATTTTAAAAGAAAAAATTTGGGAATTTTTCTGGGAAAAATTGGGATTTTTAGGGGAAAAAATGGGAATTTTTTTGGGAAAAATAGGATTTTTTGGGGAAAAAATTGGAATTTTTGGGGGATAAAATTGGGAATTTTAAAGGTAAATATGGGAATTTTCGGGGGGAAAAATTGGGAATTTTAAAGGGAAAAAATTGGGATTTTGGGGGGGAAAAATAGGAAATTTTAAAGGTAAAAATGGGAATTTTTTGGGGAAAAAACTGGGAATTTTAAAGGGAAAAAATGGGGAATTTTAAAGGAATAAATGGGAATTTTTTGGGGAAAAAAATGGGAATTTTAGGGGAAAATTGGGAATTTTTAGGGGAAAAATGGGAATTTTAAAGGTAAAAATGGGAATTTTTCGGGGGAAAAATTGGGAATTTTGGGGTGAAAAAAAAGGGAATTTTGGGGGTAAAAATGGGAATTTTTGGGGTGGAAAAAACGGGAATTTTAAAGGTAAAAATGGGAATTTTTTGGGGAAAAACATGGGAATTTTTGGGGAAAAATTTGGGAATTTTAAAGGAAAAATTGGGAATTTTTAGGGGGAAAATTTGGGAATTTTTAGGGGAAAAAATCGGGAATTTTAATGGTAAAAATTTGGGAATTGTTGAGGGGTAAAATGGGAATTTTTGAGGGGGAAGGGAAGTTTTTGAGGAAAAAGTTTGGGAATTTTAAAGTTAAAAATTGGGAAATTTAAGGTGAAAAAATGAGAATTTTTGGGGAAGAATTGGGAATTTTAAATGGAAAATTGGGTATTTTGAGGTGAAAAAATGGGGATTTTTAGGAGTAAGAATTGGGAATTTTAAAGGTAAAAATGGGAATTTTAAAGGAATAAATGGGAATTTTTGGGGGAAAAATGGGAATTTTTGGGGAAAACCGGGATTTTTTTGGGGGGAAAATATGGGGAATTTTAAAGGAAAAATTGGGAATTTTTGGGGGGAAAATGGGAATTTTTGGGGGAAAATTTGGGAATTTTAAAGGTAAAAATGGGAATTTTTTTGGGAAAAAAATGGGAATTTTAAAGGGAAAAATGGGGAAATTTTAGGGGGAAAAATGGGAATTTTAAAGGAAAAAATGGGAATTTTGGGGGGGAAAATGGGAATTTTTAAAGGTAAAAATGTGAAAGTTTTTTGGGAAAAAATTGGAAATTTTAAAGTGAAAAATTTGGAATCTTTAGGGGAAAAATTGGGAATTTTAAAGGGATAATTTGGGAATTTTAAAGGAAAAATTGGGAAATTTTGGGGGGAATATTTGGGAATTTTAAAGGGAAAAAATTGGATTTTTTGGTGGGAAAAATTGGATTTTTTTGGGGAAAAAATTGGGAATTTTGGGGTACAAATTTAGAATTTTTGGGGGGAAAAATTTGAATTTTTTGGGATTTAATCCCTTTTTTTTTTTATTTTATAGGAATTGGAAGATGAAGAATCCAAATAAAAATCATCCGGAAAAGCCAAAAAATTCGGGAATTATTTTGTGTTGTCGGGAATTTCAATAAAGTTTGGGAATGGTGGAAAAAAATACACAAAATAATAAAAAACACAAAAAACCCCCAAAAAATTCAGTGAAAAAGAAAAAAATTAAGCAAAAAAAAAGCACCGAAAATTTCATTTAAAAACACAAAAATTCCATAAAAATACCCAAAAAATTCCTTTCAAAATTCAAAAAAAACTCAATTTAAAATTGCCTAAAAATCCCTTAAAATTCCTTAAAAAATTTAATTCAAATCCCCAAAAATTCCATTAAAAACTCAAAAAAAAAATCGATTAAAAATGCAAAAAAATTCCATTAAAAATCCCAAAAATTTCCATTAAAAATCCCAAAAAACCCCCAAAAATTCCAATAAAAATCGCCCCAAAATTTCATTAAAAAATCTCAAAAAATTTCAATTAAAATTAAAAAAACCTCCAAAATTCCATTAAAAAATCAAGAAAAAAATTCCATAAAAAATCCCAAGAAAATTGTTTAAAAAAAAAATCCATTAAAAATTCCATTAAAATCCAAAAAAAATTCGATAAAAATAAAAAAAATCCATGAAAAATCCCAAGAAAATTTAAAAAAAAAACCCAAAATAATTCCATTTAAAATGCCAAAAAATTCCATTAAAAATCCATCAAAATTCCATTAAAATCCAAAAAAATTCCATAAAAAATTTGATTAAAATCCAAAAAGAATCCATTAAAATTCCCCTAAAATTCCATTAAAATCCAAAAAAATCCATTAAAATTCCAAAAAAATACCATAAAAATCCCAAAAAAATTCCATTAAAAATAATAATAATAAAAAACCCAAATAAAATTCATTACAAATGCAAAAAAATTCCATTAAAATTCCATTAAAATCCAAAAAATCTCTGAAAAATTCCATTAAAATCCAAAAAAAATTCCATTAAAAATTCCATTAAAAATCCCCAAAAAATCCATTAAAAAATTAAAAATTCATTTAAAATTCCCCAAAAAATTCCAATAAATAAAAAAAATTCCATTTAAAAATCCAAAAAATTTCCTTTAAAATTTCATTAAAAATCCCCCAAAATTCCATTAAAATTCCATTAAAATCCAAAAAAATTCCATTAAAAATTCCATTAAAATTCCAAAAAAATTCCATTAAAAATAAAAAATTCCATGAAAAATTCAATTAAAATTCCATTTAAAATCCCCAAAAAAATTCTGTTAAAAATCCCAAAAAAATTTCCATTTAAAAATCCAAAAAAATTCCATTAAAAATCCCACTAAAATCAAAAAAATTTCCATAAAAATTCAATTAAAATCCAAAAAAATTCCATTAAAATTCCCCAAAAATTCTCTTAAAAAAATTAAAAGTTCCATTAAAAATCCCAAAAAATTCCATTAAAAATCCCAAAAAAATTTCCATTTAAAAATCCAAAAAAAATCCATTAAAAATCCCACTAAAATAAAAAAAATTTCCATAAAAATTTAATTAAAATCCAAAAAAAATCCATTAAAAATTCCATTAAAATTCCCCAAAAATTCTCTTTAAAAAATTAAAAATTCCATTGAAAATCCAAAAAAAATTCCATTAAAAAAAAAACTAAAAAAAATTAAAAACTATCTCTTAGGGGGAATTTTTTGGGAATTTCAGGAAAAAAATTGGGAATTTTTGGGGATTTTTTGGGGAATTTTTGGGTCTTTTTTTTGGAATTTTGGGGGATTTTATTGGGATTTCTTGGGGAATTTTTTGGAGAATTTTGGGGGATTTTTGAGGAATTTTTGGGTCTTTTTTGGGATTTTTTTGAGAATTTTTTGGGAACTTTTTGGGATTTTGGGGGAATTTTCAGGGGATTTTTTTTTTAATTTTGGGGATTTTTTTTGGAAATTTTGGGGGGAAAGTTTGGGAATTTTTAGAGATTTTGGGGAACTTTTTGGGGAATTTTTTTGGGATTTCCAGGAATTTTTTGGGATTTTTGGTTTAATTTTTGGAGGATTTTTGGGGGATTTTTTGGGGATTTTTTGTGGAATTTTGGGGATTTTTTTGGGGAATTTTTTAGGATTTTTTGGGGGATTTTTTTGGGAATTTTTTGGGATTTTTGGGAAATTTTTGCGGAATTTTTGGGGGAATTTTAGGGGATTTTTTAGGAATTTTTGAGAATTTTTTGGAGATTCTTTGTGGAATTTTTTGGGATTTTTTAGGGGGAATGTGGGAATTTTTTGGGATTTGTTGGGGAATTTTTGGGATATTTTTGGGGAATTTTGGGGAACTTTTTAGGATTATTTTGGGGGATTTTTGGGGAATTTTTAAAAAATTTTTCGGGGGAGTTTTCGGGGACTTTTTTAGGAATTTTTGGGGAATTTTTGGGGAATTGTTTGGGATTTTTGGGGGATTTTTTTGGGAATTTTGGGGGAATTTTTTGGGATTTGTTGGGTAATTTTGGGGGGATTCATATGGGAATTCCAGGTCGAAATTTGGGGATTTTTTTGGGAATTTTTTGGGAATTTTTTGGGGATTTTTTTTGGAAATTTTTTGGGAATTTTTTGGGGGAATTTTTGGTTTAATTTTTGGCGGATTTTTTTGGGGGATTTGTTGGGGAATTTTTGGAGATTTTTTTGGGAATTGCAGGAAGAAATTTGGAAATTTTTGGTGGAATTTTTTGGGGGAATTATTTTGGAATTTTTTTGGGATTTGTTGGGGGATTTTTTGGGGATTTTTTGGGAATACTTTGGGAATTTTGGGGAAATTTTGGGGGGATGTTTTTGGGAATTTTGGGGGAATTTTTTGGGATTTTTTGGGGGGGATTTTGAGGGGATTTTTTTGGGGGGGGAATTTTTTTGGAATCTTTTCGGGTTTTTGGGGATATTTTTTGATTTCTTGGGAATTTTTTAGGATTTTTTGAGGAACCTTTTGGGAGTTTTTTGGGATTTTTTGGGGGAATTTTTGGGATTTTTTGGGGGAATTTTTGGGAATTTTGGGGGAATTTTTTATTATTTTTTAGGGAACTTTTTGGGGATCTTTTTGGGAATTTTGAGGGAATTTGGGGAAAATTTTTTGGAAATTTTGGGGAATTTTGGGGGGATTTTTTGGGATTTTTTTTAATTTTTGGGGGATTTTTTTGGATTTTGGGAATTTTGGAGGGAATTTTTAGGGCAGTTTTTTGGGAATTTTGGGGGAATCTTTTTGTATTTTTGGGAGGGAATTTTTGGGGGAATTTTGGGGAATTTCAGGGAAAAAAATTGGGAATTGGGAATTTGTTGCGATTTTTGGGGGAATTTTGGAGGGATTTTTTGGGGGGAATTTTTGGGGTATTTTTTTGGAATTTTTGGGGGGAATTTTCGGGGATCTTTTAGAATTTTTCGGGGATTTTTTTTTTAATTTTTTTGGGGGATTTTTGGGGGATTTTTTTTAGGAATTTTTGGGGAAATTTTGGGGATTTTGAGGAATTTTTTGGGGCTTTTTTGGGGAATTTTTTTGGGATTTTTTTGAGAATTTTTGGGGGGATTTTTTTGGAATTTTGGGGAAAATTTTTGGCATTTTTTGGGGAATTTTTTGGGAATTTTGAGGGAATTTTTGGGATTTTTTGGGGGAATTTTAGAGGAAATTTTGGGGAATTTCAGGAAAAAAATGTGGGAATTGGGAAGTTTTTGGGATTTTTTGGGGAATTTTTTGGGGGAATTTTGACGGATTTAAGGAATTTTTGGGGAATTTTGGGGGATTTTTGAGGAATTTTTATTTTTTAATTTTGGGGATTTTTGGGGGAATTTTTTGAAAATTTTTGGAGACTTTTTGGGGATTTTTTTGGTCTTTGTTAAGGAATTTTTAGGGGATTTTTTCGGGAATTCCAGGAAGAAATTTGGGATTTTTTTTGGGATTTCTTGGGGATTTTTTTGGGGGAATTTTTTGGGATTTTTCGGGAATTTTGGAGGGATATTTGGGGATTTTTTGGGAAATTTTTTTAGATTTTTTAGAGGGGGTTTGGGGAATGTTTGGGGGGGATTTTTGGGAATTTTTTAGGGTTTTTTTTGGGATTTTTGAGGAATTGTGATTTTTTTAGGGAATTTTAAAAAGAATTTTTTGGGAATTTTTGGGGATTTTGAGGAATTTTTTAGGGCCTTTTTTGGGATTTTTTGGGACTTTTTGAGGATTTTTTTTTGAATTTTGGGGATTTTGGGGGGGAATTTTGGGGGATTTTTTGGGGGGATTTTTTTGGGAATTTTGAGGGAATTTTGAGGGATTTTTTTTGGATTTTATCGGGGGAATTTTTTGGGGAATTTTTGGGGGAAATTTTGCGGGATTTTTAAGGAATTTTGGGGGGATTTTTTTGGAATTTTGTGGGGAATTTTGAGGATTTTTTTCGGAATGTTTTGGGGAATTTTTGTGGGAATTTTTGGGGAATTTTTTGTGAACTTTTTGGGGATTTATTTTTGAATTTTGGGGATTTTGGGGGGGGATTGTTTGGGAATTTTTTTTTTTAATTTTTGGGGATTTTTTGGGATTTTTTGGGGCTTTCTTTGGGACTTATGGGGGAATTTTTTGGATTTTTGGGAGGGAATTTTTGGAGGATTTTTGGGAATTTTTTTTGGAATTTTGGGAATTTTTGGGGGATTTTTTTGGGGCAATTTTTTTGGGAATTTGTGGGGAATTTTGGGGATTTTTGGGGGGAATTTTGGAGGGAATGTTTGGGAATATTTTTGGGGAATTTTTTTGGAATTTTGGGGGGAATTTTTGGAGGATTTTTTTTGGGGGGGGGCAATTTTTGGGGATTTTTTTTCTCATTTTTTGGGATATTTTGTGATTTTTTGGGAATTTTGGGGGAATTTTTTCAGATTTTTTGGGGAACTTTTTGGGAATTTTTGGACGGGAATTTCAGGAATTTGGGGAATTTTTTTTTATTTTCTTTTAATAACTTTTATTTTGCGTTTTTTTAGGAATTTTGGAATTTCTCGCTGCCTTCCTCTTCTTTTCTTCCATCTTCATCTCGAAGCCGCTGGAATTTTTTTTCCCAATTTTTCCCCCATTTCTTCCCAATTTTCCCCAATTTTTTCCCATTTTATTCTTCATTTTTCACCCCATTTTTCCTTCCAAAATGCGAATTTTTTGTCCATTTTTTCCCCAAAATTTTCCCCAATTTTTCCTCATTTTTCCCCATTTTTATTCCAATTTTTCCCCAATTTTCCCCAAAATTCCCCCAATTTTTCCCTTTTTTCCCATTTTTATTCCATATTTTTCCCAATTTTCCCCATTTTTCCCCCATTTAAATTCAAATTTTCCCCCAATTTTCCCCATTTTTTCCCCATTTTCCAACCGATTTTCCCATTTTTTCCCAAATTTTCCCTTTATTTTTCCCAATTTCCCTTCATTTTTTTCCCATTTTATTCTCATTTTTTCTTCATTTTCCACCCAATTTTTCCTCCCAAATTTCGAATTTTTTGTCCATTTTCCCCCAAAATTTCCCCAAATTTCCCCCAATTTTCCCCCATTTTCCCCCAATTTTTCCCCCAATTATCCCAAATTTTTCCCAATTTTTTCCCAATTTTACCCCATTTTCCCCCATTTTTATTCCAAATTTTTTCCAATTTTCCCAATTTTTCCTCATTTTTTCCAATTTTCCCCCCAAATTTCCCTCAATTATCCCAATTTCTTTCCAAATTTTTTATTCCAATTTTTTTTCCCATTTTTCCCAATTTTTCCCCCATTTTTCCCATTTTTATTCCAAATTTTTTCCCCAATTTTTACCCAAATTTTTCCAATTTTTCCCCAATTTTTTTCTCAATTTTCCCCCATTTTTCCTTCAAAAATTCCAATTTTTCCCCATTTTTCCCCTTTTTTTTTCCAATTTTTTCCCAATTTTTACCCAAATTCTCCCAATTTTTTCCCATTTTTATTCCAAATTTCCCCCAATTTCCCCCAATTTTTCCCTCAAAAATTCCAATTTTTTGCGCATTTTTTCCCCGTATTCCCCGATTTTTCCCATTTTATTCCCATTTTTTCTTCATTTTTCACCCAATTTTTCCTCCAAAACTCCGAATTTTTTTCCCATTTTTCCCCCAAATTTTTTCCCCATTTTTATTCCAAATTTTTCCCAAAACTTCCCCCAATTTTTTCCAATTTTCCCCATTTTTATTCCAAATTTTTCCCAATTTTTTCCCAATTTCTCCCCAATTTTTCCCCATTTTTATTCCAATTTTTCCCCAATTTTTACTCAATTTTTCCCCAATTTTCCCCCCAATTTTCCCATTTTTTTCCCAATTTTCCAAAATTTTCCCCCAATTTTTCCCAATTTCCCCCCAAATTTTCCCCATTTTTATTCCAGTTTTTTCCCAATTTTTCCCCAACTTTTTCCCAAATTTTCCCCCATTTCCCCCAATTATCCCAAATTTTTTCCCAATTTCCCCCCAAATTTTCCCCCATTTTTCCCATTTTTATTCCAATTTTCCCCCCATTTTTTACCCAAATTTTTCCAATTTTTCCCCAATTTTTTTCTCAATTTTCCCCCATTTTTCCTTCAAAAATTCGATTTTTTTGCCCATTTTTTCCCCATTTTTCCCATTCTTATCCCAATTTTTTCCCCAATTTTTATTCCAAATTTTCCCAAATTTTCCCCAATTTTTCCTTCAAAAATTCCAATTTTTTGCCCAATTTTTCCCAATTTTCCCCCAAATTTCCCCCATTTTTTCCCATTTTAATTCCCATTTTTTCTTCACTTTCCACCCAATTTTTCCTCCAAAAATCCGAATTTTCCCCCAAATTTTCCCCCCAATTTCCCCTTTAAAAACCCCCAAAAAACCCCAAATCCATTAATCCCCTTTTCCCAAAATTTCATTTTTTCCACTCATTTCGGGCGTCCTAAAATTGCATTTTTTTATTTTCCACAAATAACAAAAACCAGGCACTGAAACATGGAAAAAATTCAATTTTTTTCCTTTTTTTTCTCCTTTTTTTCCCTTTTTTTCCATTTTTTCCCGTTTTTTTCCATTTTTTCCCATTTTTTCCATTTTTTTTCACTTTTTTACCTTTTTTGTTTCCCTTCCGACAAAAAAAATTCCAAAAAAAAGGAAAATTTGGGATTTTTTTCGATTTTTTGGGGGGAAAAAAATCGATTTTTTTCATGAAATTTGATTCGAATTTGACCCAAAATTGTCAAAATTCGCCCCAAAAAATCCCTAAAAATCCCCCAAAATTCCACATTTTTTTTCCCCAAAATTCCCTAAAATTTCCCCTCAAATTCCCCAATTTTTTCCCAAAAAATTCCCAAATTTTTCCCAAAAATTCCCCCAAAATTCCCCAATTTTGCCCTCAAAAATTCCCAAAAAATTCCCCAAATTTTTTCCCAAAATTCCCTTAAGAAGCCCCAAAATTCCCTAAAAATTCCCCCAAAATTCCCAAATTTTATTCCCAAAAAATCCCTAAAAATTCCCAAATTTTGACCCCAAAAATTAAAAAAAAAAATCCCCTAAAATTTCCCCAAATTTTACCCAAAAATTCCCTAAAAATCCCCAAAAATTCCCTAAAAATTCCCGAAAATTTTACTCAATTTTTCCCAAAACTTACCATTTTTTTCCCTCAAATCCACTAAAAATTCCCAAATTTTAACCCCAAATATTCCCAAAAATTCCCGAAAAATTCCTCAAATATTTCCCCAAAATTCCTTTAAAATTCCCCAAAAATTTTCTTTTTTTCCCAAAAATTCCCGAAAATATTCCCCAAAATTCCCCAAATTTTCCAGAATTCCCCATTTTTTTTGCACCAAAATTCCCAAAATTCTCCCAAAAATTCACCAAAATTTTCCCAATTTTAACCCCAAAATTCCCCCAAAATTTCCCAATTTTTTTCCAAAAAATTCCCAAAATTTCAAAAAAAATTCCCAATTTTTTCCCAAAATTCTCCCAAAATTTTCTAAATTTTCTGAAAAAATTCCCTAAAAATCCCCCAAATTTCCCCCAAAATTCCCTTTTTTCCCAAAAATTCCTTAAAAAATTCCCCTAAAATTCCCAAAAATCCCCAAAATTCCCAAAAATTCCCCCAAAATTCCCCCCAAAATTCCCCAATTTTTTTTCAAAAAAATTCCCAAAAATTCCCAAAAAATTCCCAAAAATTTCCATTAAAATTCCTCAAAAATTCCCATTTTTTCCCTAAAAATTCCCCAATTTTGACCCCAAAACTTCCCCAAAAAATTTAACCAAATTTTACCCCAAAATTCCTTAAAAATTCTCCAAAATTTCCCTCAAAATTCCCCCCAAATTTTCCTAAAAATTCCCTAAAAAATTCCCAAAAAATTCCCCAAAGTTTTCCCAATTTTTTCCCAAAATTCTCCCAAAACTTCCCTTAAAAATCAAAAAAAATTCCCAAAATTTTACCCAAAAGTCCCTAAAAATTCTCCCAAAATTTCCCTAAAAATTCTCCAAAAAAATCCCAAATTTTACCCAAAAATTCCCCAAAATTTCTCATTTTTTCCCAAAATTCCCTAAAAATTTCCCAAATTTTTCCCAAAATTCACCCAAAAATTCCCTAAAAGTTCCCAAATTTTAACCCCAAAAATTCAAAAAAATTCCCAAAAAATCCCCCAAAATTCCCCCCAAATTCCCAATTTTTCCCTAAAATTCTCTAAAAAATTCCCATTTTCCCCCCCAAAAATTCAATTTTTTTCCCATTTTTTCCCCCCAAAAATAAAAAATTTTTCCCTTTTTTCCCTCAAAAATTCAAATTTTTTTCCCATTTTCCCCCCCAAAAGTTCAAATTTTTCCCCATTTTCCCCCCCAAAAACTCCATTTTTACCCAATTTTCCCCCTCAAAAAATTTAATTTTTTTCCCATTTTTCCCCAAAAAATTCAAATTTTTTTCCCATTTTTTCCCCATATTTCCCCCCCAAAAATTCAATTTTTTCCCATTTTCCCCCCCAAAAATTAAAATATTTTTCCCATTTTTTCCCCCAAAAATTCAAATTTTTTTCCCATTTTCCCCCCCAAAAATTCAAATTTTTTCCCATTTTTCCCACAAAAAAATTCAATTTTTTTTCCCATTTTTCCCCCCCAAAATTCCATTTTTTAAAATTTTTTCCCATTCTCCTCCCCAAAAAAATTCAAATTTTTTTCCCATTTTTCCCCCCAAAAATTCAACTTTTTTCTCCATTTTTCCCCCCAAAAAATTAAATTTTTTCCCCCCAAAAAATCAAAATTTTTCCCATTTTTCCCCCCCAAAAATTCAATTTTTTCCCCATTTTTCCCCCCAAAAATTCAAAATTTTTTTCCCATTTTTTCCACTTTTTCCCCATATTTCCCCCCCAAAAAATTCAATTTTTTCCCCTTTTTTTCCCCCATTTTCCCAAAAAAATTTCAAATTTTTTCCCCATTTTTTCTCTTTTTTCCCCCATTTTTCCCCCAAAAAATTTAAAATTTTCCCATTTTTTCCATTTTTCCCCCCATTTTTCCCCCCAAAAATTTCAAATTTTTTCCCCCATATTTCCCCCCAAAAAAATTCAATTTTTTTCCCATTTTCCCCCCCAAAAATTAAATTTTTCCCCCATTTTTCCCCCTAAATATTTCAAATTTTTCCCATTTTCTCCCAAAAAAAAAATCAAAAATTTTTCCCCATTTTTTCCATTTTCCCCCCATTTTTCCCCCCAAAAATTCAATTTTTTTCCCATTTTTCCCCCCAAAAAATTCAGATTTTTTCCTCATTTTTCCCTTCAAAAATTCAATTTTTTCCCCATTTTTCCCCCCAAAAAAATCAAAATTTTTTCCCATTTTGTCCCCAAAAATTAAATTTTTTTCCTCCCAAAAAATTAAATTTTTTTCCCATTTTTCCCCCCCAAAAAATCAAATTTTTTTCCCATTTTCCCCCCATTTTTCCCCCAAAAATTCAAAATTTTCCTATTTTTTCCCCCAAAAATTCAAGTTTTTCCTTTTTCCCTCCAATTTTCCCCCAAAAATTCAATTTTTTCCCATTTCCCCCCCAAAAATTCAAATTTTTCCCCATTTTTCCCCGAAAAAATTCAATTTTTTCCCATTTTTTCCCCCAAAAATTCAATTTTTTCCCATTTTTCCCCCCAAAAAAATCAAAATTTTTTCCCATTTTTTCTATTTTTCCCCCATATTTCCCCCCCCAAAAAATCAAATTTTTTTTCCCTTTTTTCCCATTTTTTCCCCCAAAAAAATCAATTTTTTTCCCTCCCAAAAATTCAATTTTTTTCCCCTTTCCCCCCCCCCAAAAAATATCAAAATTTTTCCCCCATTTTTTCCATTTTTTCCCCCCAAAAATTCAATTTTTTTTCCCATTTCCTCCCAAAAAATTCAATTTTTTCCCCATTTTCCCCCCAAAATCCAAATTTTTGCCCCCCAAAAAATTTCAATTTTTTTCCCATTTTTCCCCCATAAAAAATTTAAATTTTTTCCCAATTTTTTCCATTTTTTTCCCCCCAAAAAATTCAATTTTTTCCCATTTTCCCCCAAAAATTCCATTTCCCCCTATACATTTCTCTA
This sequence comes from Taeniopygia guttata, assembly GCF_048771995.1. Classification (NCBI taxonomy): domain Eukaryota; kingdom Metazoa; phylum Chordata; class Aves; order Passeriformes; family Estrildidae; genus Taeniopygia; species Taeniopygia guttata. Next base: position 3,275,814 of record NC_133063.1, on the reverse strand, counting down.
TATATTTCTCTCCATATAATTTTATTTTTTTCTCTATAATTCCATTTATTTCACCCCAAAAAAATCGGATTTTTTCCCCTTTTTTTTCCCTTTTTTCCCCCATTTTCACTTTTTATTTTTATTATTTTTATTTTTATTTATTTTTATTTTTATTTTCATTTTTTTCTCATTATTGCGACTTTTATTTAAATATTTTCTCCATTTTTTTTGCACATCCAAAAATTGCTTTTTTTTTTTTTTCCAGGATTTTTTTGCCTTTTTTCACCTTTTTTTTGACAATTTTATTTCATTTTTTAAAAAAAGTTTTTCCCAATTTTTTCCCCATTTCCCCCCCAAATTTCCCCAATTTTTCCCCAATTTTCCCTTCAAAAATTCCAATTTTTTTCCCATTTTTCCCCAATTTTCCGCAATTTTTTCCCAATTTTCCCTTCAAAAATTCCCATTTTTTGCCCAAATTTTCCCAAATTTTTCCTCCAAAAATTCGAATTTTTTACCCAATTTTTCCTTCAAAAATTCCAATTTTTTCCCATTTTTTTTCCCATTTTTTTCCTAAATGTTACCCCAAATTTTTCCCAATTTTTCCTTCAAAAATTCAAATTTTTTGCCCATTTTTTGCCCAATTTTCCCCAAATTTTTCCCCAAAATTTTCCCAATTTTTCGTCAAAAAAGTCATAATTTTTTCCAATTTTTCCCAATTTCCCCCCAATTTTCCCTTCAAAAATTCCAATTTTTTCGCCCAATTTTTCCCATTTTTAAAAATTTTTTATCCCAAAATTTCCCCAATTTTTTCCCCAAAATTTTCCTCCAAAAATTCGAATTTTTTGCCCAATTTCCCCCCAATTTTCCCCAATTTTTTCCAAATTTCCCCCGAATTTTTCCCAATTTTCCCTTCAAAAATTCCAAATTTTTGCCCAAATTTTCCCCAATTTTTTCTCAATTCTCCCTTCAAAAATTCCCATTTTTTGCCCAAATTTTCCCAAATTTTTCCTCCAAAAATCAGAATTTTTTGCCCATTTTTGCCCAATTTTCCCTTCAATAATTCCAATTTTTTCCCATTTTTTCCCAAATTTCTCCCCATTTTTCCTCGAAAAAATCCAAATTTTTTGCCCAATTTTCCCCCAATTTTCTCCCATTTTTATTCGAATTTTTTGCCCATTTTTTTTCCAATTTTTCCCAATTTTCCCTTCAAAAATTCAAATTTTTTGCCCATTTTTTGCCCAATTTTCCCCAAATTTTTCCCCAAAATTTTCCCAATTTTTCGTCAAAAAATTCATAATTTTTTCCAATTTTTCCCAATTTCCCCCCAATTTTCCCTTCAAAAATTCCATTTTTTGCCCAATTTTTCCTATTTTTTCCCCATTTTTAAAAATTTTTTATCCCAAAATTTCCCCAATTTTCCCCAAAATTTTCCTCCAAAAATTCAAATTCTTTGCCCGATTTTCCCCCAATTTTCCCCAATTCTTTCCAAATTTCCCCCGAATTTTTCCCAATTTTCCCTTCAAAAATCCCCATTTTTTGCCCAAATTTCCCCAATTTTTCCTCCAAAAATCAGAATTTTTTGCCCATTTTTGCCCAATTTTTCCCTTCAAAAATTCAAATTTTTTGCCCAATTTCCCGCGAATTTTTCCCCAAATTCCTCCAAATTTTTCCTTCAAAAATTCCAATTTTTTGCCCAATTTCCCCAATTTTTCCAAATTTTTCCTTCAAAAATTTGTATTTTTGGCCCATTTTTTCCCCAATTTTTCCACATTTTTATTCCAATTTTCCCAATTTTTCCCCAATTTTTCCTTTAAAAAATTGAATTTTTTGCCCAATTTTCCCCTATTTTTTCCAAGTTTTCCCTTTAAAAATTCCCATTTTTTTCCCAAATTTCTCCCAATTTTTCCTGCAAAAATTCGAATTTTTTACCCAATTTTTCCTTCAAAAATTCGAATTTTTTACCCAATTTTTCCTTCAAAAATTCGAATTTTTTTCCCATTTTTTCCCCATTTTTTTCCCAAATGTTACCCCAAATTTTTCCCAATTTTTCCTTCAAAAATTCAAAATTTTTGCCCATTTTTTGCCCAATTTTCCTCAATTTTTTCCCAATTTTCCGTTCAAAAATTCAAATGTTTTGCCCAATTTTCCCCCGATTTTTCCCAAATTTCTCCTAATTTTTCCTTCAAAAATTCGAATTTTTTCCCCATTTTTTGCCCATTTTCCCCAAATTTTTCCCCAAAATTTTCCCAATTTTCCCTTCAAAAATTCCCATTTTTTCCCAAATTTTCCCAAATTTTCCCCAATTTTTCCTTCAAAAATTCGAATTTCTTTCCCAATTTTCCCCATTTTTCCCCCAATTTTTTTCTTGAAAAATTCGAATTTTTTTCCCAATTTTTCTCTCAAAAATTCGATTTTTTTCCCATTTTTTCCCCAATTTTTCCACATTTTTATTCCAAATTTTCCCCAAATTTTTCCATCAAAAATTCGATTTTTTTTGCCCAATTTTTTTCCAATTTTCCCATGAAAAATTCAATTTTTTCCAATTTTTGCCCAATTTTTCCCATTTCCCCCATTTTTAAAATAATTTTTTTATCCCAAAATTTCCACAATTTTTCCCTAAATTTTTCCCAGTTTTCCCTTCAATAATTCCAATTTTTTGCCCAATTTTCCCATTTTTTCCCCATTCTTTAATTTAAATTTGTATCCCAAAATTTCCCCAATTTTCCACAAAATTTTCCTCCAAAAATTCGAATTTTTTGCCCAATTTTCCCCCAATTTTCCCCAATTTTTTCCCAAAATTCCCCCGAATTTTTCCCAATTTTCCCTTCAAAAATTCCCATTTTTTGCCCAAATTTTCCCAAATTTTTCCTCCAAAAATTCGATTTTTTTGCCCAAATTTTCCCCAATTTTTTCTCCAAAAATCAGAATTTTTCCCCCAATTTTCCCCCCAAAAATTCCAATTTTTTCCCAATTTCCCCCCATTTTTATTCCAATTTTTCCCAATTTTTCCCAATTTTCCCTTCAAAAATTCCCATTTTTTGCCCAAATTTCCCCAAATTTCCCCCAATTTTCCCTTTGAAAATTAAAAATTTTTGCCCCATTTTTTGCCCATTTTTTTCCAAATCTTATCCCAAATTTTCCCCAATTTTTGCTTCAAAAATTCAAATTTTTTTCCCCAATTTTTCCCCATTTTTCCCCAATTTTAAAATAATTTTTATCCCAAAATTTCCCCAATTTTTCCCTAATTTCTCTAATTTTTTCCCCAATTTTCCCTTCCAAAATTCCAATTTTTTTGCCCATTTTTTACCCAATTTTCCCACATTTTTATTCCAATTTTTCCCCAATTTTCCTCCAAAAATTTGAATTTTTTGCTCATTTTTTCCCCAATTTTTCCCAATTTCCCCCCAATTTGTCCTTCAAAAATTCCAATTTTTTGCCCAATTTTTCCCCATTTTTAAACATTTTTTATCCCAAAATTTCCCCAATTTTCCCCAAAATTTTCCTCCAAAAATTCGAATTTTTTGCCCAATTTTCCCACAATTTTCCCCAATTTTTTCCAAATTTCCCCCGAATTTTTCCCAATTTTCCCTTCAAAAATTCCAATTTTTTGCCCAAATTTTCCCAAATTTTTCCTCCAAAAATTTGATTTTTTTGCCCAATTTTCCCCCATTTTTCCCCAATTTTACCTTCAAAAATTCCATTTTTTCCCCATTTTTTACCCATTTTTCCCAAATTTTTCCCACTTTTCCCCTCCAAAAATTCGAATTTTTTCCCCATTTTTTGCCCATTTTCCCCAAATTTTTCCCCAAAATTTTCCCAATTTTCCCCCTAAAAATCCCAATTTTTTGCCAAATTTTCCTCAAATTTTTCCCAATTTTCCCTTCAAAAATTCCAATTTTTTTGCCCAATTTTTCCCATTTTAAAAAATTTTTTATCCCAAAATTTCCCCAATTTTTTCCCCAAAATTTTCCTCCAAAAATTCGATTTTTTGCCCAATTTTCCCCCAATTTTCCCCAATTCTTTCCAAATTTCCCCCGAATTTTCCCCAATTTTCCCTTCAAAAATCCCCATTTTTTGCCCAAATTTTCCCAATTTTTTCCTCCAAAAATTCCCATTTTTTGCCCAAATTTTCCCAAATTTTTCCTCCAAAAATCAGAATTTTTTGCCCATTTTTGCCCAATTTTCCCTTCAAAAATTCAAATTTTTTGCCCAATTTCCCCCGAATTTTTCCCCAAATTTCTTCCAATTTTTCCTCCAAAAATTCAAATTTTTTGGCCAATTTATCCCAAAATTTCCCCAATTTTTCCCAATTTTTCCTTCAAAAATTCCAATTTTTTCCCATTTTCCCCATTTTTCCACAATTTTTTTCTCATTTTTATCCCAATTTATTCCCCAATTTTCCCTTCCAAAATTCCATTTTTTTGCCCATTTTTCCCCCAATTTTTCCACATTTTTCCTCCAAAAATTCGAATTTTTTTCCCAATTTTTCCCATTTTTTCCCCATTTTAAAATAATTTTTATCCCAAAATTTCCCCAAATTTTTTCTCAAATTTCTTCCAATTTTTCCTTTAAAAATTCCAATTTTTTGCCCAATTTTTCCCATTTAAAAAAATTTTTTATCCCAAAATTTCCCCAATTTTCCCCAAAATTTTCCTCCAAAAATTCGAATTTTTTGCCCAATTTTCCCCCAATTTTCCCCAATTCTTTCCAAATTTCCCTTAAAAAATTCCAATTTTTTGTCCAAATTTTCCCCAATTTTTCCCAATTTTCCCTTCAAAAATTCGAATTTTTTCCCCATTTTTTGCCCATTTTCCCCAAATTTTTCCCCAATATTTCCCCCTAAAAATTCCAATTTTTTGCCCAATTTTCCTCAAATTTTTCCCAATTTTCCCTTCAAAAATTCCAATTTTTTGCCCAATTTTTCCCATTTTTTCCCCATTTTGTAATAATTTTTCCCACAATTTTCCCCCAAATTTATCCCAATTTTTTCTCCAAAAATTCGAATTTCTTTCCCAATTTTCCCCATTTTTCCCCCAATTTTTTCTTGAAAAATTCGAATTTTTTTCCCAGTTTTTCTCTCAAAAATTCGATTTTTTTCCCATTTTTTCCCCAATTTTTCCACATTTTTATTCCAAATTTTTCCCAATTTTTCCTTCAAAAATTCGATTTTTTCCCCAATTTTCCCTTCGAAAATTCAATATTTTTGCCCCATTTTTTGCCCAGTTTTCCCAAATTTTATCCCAATTTTCCCCCAATTTTTCCTCCAAAAATTCGATTTTTTTTTGCCCAATTTTTCCCCCCAAAAATTCGAATTTTTAGCCCATTTTTTGCCCATTTTCCCCAAATTTTCCCCCAAAATTTTCCCAATTTTCCCTTAAAATTCCAATTTTTTGGCCCAATTTTCCCCAAATTTTCCCCAATTTTTTCTTCAAAAATTCCAATTTTTTGCCCAATTTTTCCCATTTTTAAATAATTTTTATCCCAAAATTTCCCCATTTTTCCCCCAATTTTTCCTTTAAAAATTCGAATTTTTTGCCCAAATTTTCCCCAGTTTTTCCTCCAAAAGTTCAAATTTTTTAGCCAATTTTCCCCTATTTTTTCCCAATTTTTCCTTCTAAAATTCGAATTTTTTCCCCATTTTTTGCCCATTTTTCCCAATTTTCCCTTTAATTTTCCAAATATTTCCCCCAATTTTCTCCCAATTTTTCCTTCAAAAATTCGAATTTTTTGCCCATTTTTCCCCAAATTTTTTCCCAATTTTGCCCCAATTTTTCCTTCAAAAATTCGAATTTTTTGCCCAATGTTTCCCCAATTTTCCCTATTTTTATTCCAATTTCCCCCATTTTTTTCCCAGTTCTTTACTCCAAAAATTCTATTTTTTTGCCCAATTTTACCCCAATTTTCCCCAATTTTTTTCCCAATTTCTCCCAATTTTTCCTTCAAAAATTCCAATTTTTTGGCCCAATTTTCATTCCAAATTTTCCCCAATTTTCCCTTCAAAAATTCGAATTTTTTGCCCAATTTCCCCCAATTTTTTCCCAAAACTTTCCCAATTAAACCACAAAATTTTCCATTTTTTTTCCAAGTTTTCCCTAATTTTTTCCCAATTTTTCCTTCAAAAATTCCAATTTTTCTTCCCAATTTTCCCCCAATTTTCCCCAATTTTTCCCCAACTTTCCCTTCAAAAATTCTAATTTTTTTACCCAATTTTTCCTTCAAAAATTCGAATTTTTTGCTCATTTTTTGCCCCATTTTTCCCAAATTTTATCCCAAATTTTTCCCAATTTTTCAATTAAAAATTCCAATTTTTTGCCCAATTTTCCCCCAATTTTTCCCCATTTTTATTCTAATTTTTTTCCCAATTTTCCAATTTTTATTCCAAATTTTTCCCAATTTTCCCCCAAATTTCCCTTCAAAAATTCAATTTTTTTGCTCATTTTTTCCCCAATTTTTCCCCAATTTTCCCCCATTTTTAGTCCAAATTTCTCCCAATTTTTCCTTCAAAAATTCAATTTTTTTGCTCATTTTTTCCCAATTTTTCCCAATTTTCCCCCAAATTTCCCTTCAAAAATTCGAATTTTTTTCCTATTTTTCCCCAATTTTCCACATATTCCAAATTTTTCCCAATTTTTTTCTCCAAAAATTCAAATTTGTTGCCCAATTTTCGCCAATTTTTTCGCCAAATTTTTCCCATTTTTTCCTCCAAAAATTCCAATTTTTTGCCCAATTTTTCCCATTTTTCCCCATTTTTTCCTAATTTTTATCCCCAAATTTGCCATTTTTTCCCCATTTTCCCCAGTTTTTTCCCCAATTTTTCCTTCAAAAATTCGAATTTTTTGCTCAATTTTTCCCCAATTTCCCCCCATTGTTATTCCAATTTTCACCAAATTTTTCCTTTAAAAATTCCATTTTTTCCCATTTTTAACCCATTTTCACCAAATTTCTCCCAATTTTCCCTTTAAAAATTCCATTTTTTTGCCCAAATTTCCCCCAAAAAATTCGATTTTTTTTGCCCATTTTTTGCCTAATTTTCCCCAATTTTTTCCCAATTTTTCCTTCAAAAATTCAAATTTTTTGCTCATTTTTAGCCCAATTTCCCCCCAAATTTCTCCCAATTTTTCTTTAAAAATTCCAAATTTTTGCCCAATTTTTCCCTATTTTTCCTTCAAAAATTCGATTTTTTTCCCATTTTCCCCCAATTTTCCCCATTTTTCCCCCAATTTTCCCCCAAAAATTTCCAATTTTTTGCCCCATTTTCCCCCATTTTCATTCCAATTTTTCCCAATTTTTCCCCCTAAAAGTTCAAAATTTTCACCATTTCCCCCATTTTTTATCATTTTTATCCCAAAATTTCCCCAAATTTCCCCCATTTTTCCCCCAATTTTTCCTTCAAAAATTCGAATTTTTTGCCCATTTTCCCCCCAATTTTCCCCAATTTTTCCCAAATTTTCCCTTCAAAAATTCAAATTTTTTGCCCATTTTTAGCCCATTTTTACTTCAAAATTTAGAATTTTTTCCCCATTTTTCCCCAGTTTTTCCCCCAAAAAATTCAAATTTTTTGCCCATTTTTCCTCCATTTTTTATCATTTTTACCCCAAAAATTCCAATTTTTTGCCCGATTTTCCCCCCATTTTTATCCCAATTTTCCCCAATTTTTCCCCCTAAAAATTCAAATTATTTTCCCCATTTTCCCCCCATTTTTTATCATTTTTACCCCAAAATTTCTCCCATTTTTCCCTTCAAAAATTCCAATTTTTCCCCCCAATTTTCCCCATTTTTTTCCCAATTTTCCCCCCCAAAAAATTCACATTTTTCCCCCATTTTTTCCCATTTTCACCACTAAAAACCCCCAAAAAAACCAATTTATTTCATATTTTTTTAGGCACAAAAATCATCCCACAGTGTGGATCAAACCCAACCGAGTCTCTCCTTTTCCCGCCCAAAAAATTCCCAAATTTTTGCAATTTTTGGGAATTTTCGGACGGAATTTTGGCGCGGAATTCCTCGAAGAAAAAAAATAAACAAAATAAAAAAACGACCAAAAAATCCAAATTTTCTCGACGGCGTCGGGGGCGGAGTTTGGCCAAAAATCTGCAAAAAAAAAGGAAAATTTTGGGTTAAAAAATACAAATTTTAGTCCAAAATTGTTCACGATTTTTCCACATTTTTATCCCAATTTTTCCCCATTTTTCCATCAAAAAATTCTAAATTTTTGCCCAATTTTTTCCCAATTTTTTCCCAATTTTCCCCATTTTTTTCCAATTTTTCCCCAATTTTTCCTTCAAAAATTTGAATTTTTTGCCCAATTTTCCCAATTTTTTGCCAAAATTTCCCCCAATTTTTCCTCCAAAACTTCCAATTTTTGCCCAAATTTCCCCCAATTTTTCCCATTTTTAATCCAATTTTTCCCAAATTTCCTCCAAATTTTCATTCAAAAATTCCAATTTTTGGACCAATTTTTCCCCATTTTTATTCCAAATTTTCACAATTTTTCCTTCAAAAATTCGAATTTTTTCCCAATTTTCCCCCATTTTTTCTTCCAAAATTTGACATTTTTGCCCAATTTTCCTCAATTTTTTCCCCGATTTCTCACCCAATTTTCTCCAATTTTTCCCCAATTTTTTCCCAATTTTTATCCCAATTTTATCCAATTTTTCCCCAATTTTTCCTTCTAAAATTACATTTTTTTCCCTATTTTCCCCCATTTTTTCTTTCAAAAATTTGAATTTTTTACCCAATTTTCCCCAATTTTTTTTCCACTTTTCCTTCAAAAACTTCCATTTTTTGCCCAATTTTTCCCAATTGTTTCCCAATTTTTCCTTCAAGAATTCCAATTTTTTGCCCCATTTTTCCCCATTTTTTCCTTCCAAAAAATCGATTTTTTTGCCCAATTTTTCCTTCAAAAATTCGAATTTTTTGCCCAATTTTCCCCCAATTTTTTCCTGTTTTTATCCCATTTTTTCCCCATTTTTCCCCAATTTTTTCCCCATTTTTACACCAATTTTTTCACAATTTTTTCTCCAATTTTTCCTTCAAAAATTCGATTTTTTTCCCAATTTTGGACAATTTTCCCCATTTTTCCTTCAAAAAATCCAATTTTTTGCTCAATTTTATCTTCAAAAATTCGAATTTTTTGCACAATTTTTCCCCATTTCCCCTCAATATTTCCGCATTTTTAGTTCAAATTTGCCCCAATTTTCCTTCAAAAATTCGATTTTTTTTCCCAATTTTTCCCATTTTGTTCTCAATTTTTTCCTTCAAAAATTGAATTTTTTGCCAAATTTTCCCCCGTTTTATCCCAATTTTTCTCCAATTTTTATCCCAATTTTTCTCCAATGTTTCTAAATTTTCCCCCAATTTTTCCCCATTTTTATTCCAGATTTTCCCCGATTTTCCCTCCCAAAATTCCAATTTTTTGCCCAATTTTCCCCATTTTTTCCCCATTTTTCCTTCAAAAATTCCAATTTTTTCCCCAATTTTTCCCAATTTTTTCCCCTTTTTTCTGCTTTTTTTCCCAATTTTTCCCAATTTTTTCCCAATTTTTCTTTCAAAAATTCCATTTTTTTTCCAATTTTCCCCCAATTTTCCCCCATTTTTTCCCCAATTTTTCCGCCATTTTCCCCTCGAAAAATTCCATTTTTTCCCCGTTTTTCCCTCATTTTTTCCCCGTTTCTCGCCCGATTTTCACCAAATTTTCACCGTTTTCCCCCATTTTTTTCCCCCCTCCCTTTTTTACCCAATTTTCCCAGATTTCAGCCCAAAATCCCCCTCACCTCACATCTGCCCCATGTGGTTGGCGCCATCTCCGATTTTTTTCTCCAATTTCTCCCCAATTTTCCCCAAATTTTCCCCATTTTTCCCCCAAATTTTCCCAAATTTTTCCCCAATTTTTCCCAATTTTTTCCCCGTTTTCATCCCAAATTTTCCCCAATTTTTCCCTGCAAAAGTTTGAATTTTTTGCCCAATTTTTCCCAAGTTTTCCCAATTTTTCCTGAAAAAATTCCAATTTTTTTCCAACTTTTCCCCAATTTTTCCCCAATTTTTTCCCCAATTTTTTCTCAATTTTCTCCCAATTTTTCTCATTTTTTCCCCATTTTAATTCCAATTTTTTCCCATGTTTTCCCATTTTTTCCCCATTTTATCATTCCAAAAATCGATTTTTCCTCCCAAATTTTCCTCAATTTTTCTCCCAATTTTCACCCATTTTTCCGTCAATTTTTTCCTGTTTTTTTCCTCTTTTTTTCCTAATTTTTCCAAGTTTTTCCACAATTTTTCCTTCAAAAATTCCAATTTTTTGCCCAATTTTCCCCCAATTTTTCCCCATTTTTATCCCAATTTTTTCCCATTTTTATTCCAAATTTTCCCAAAATTCCCCTATTTTTCCTCCAAAAATTCCAATTTTTTCCCCATTTTTCTCAAAATTTTCCCCATTTTTCTCAAAATTTTCCCCATTTTTATTCCGATTTTTTCCCCAATTTTTCCCCATTTTATTCTCATTTTTTCTTCATTTTCTCCAATTTTTTTCCATGTTTTCCTTCAAAAATTTAATTTTTTCCCCGCATTTTTCCCTAATTTTTCCTTCAAAAATTCGAATTTTTCCACAATTTTTCTCCCAACTTTCCCCCATTTTTATTCCAATTTTTTCCAAATTTTCCAACATTTTTTTGCCCGATTTTCCCGGATTTCACCCCAAAATCCCGCTCACCTCACATCTGCCCCATGTGGTTGGCGCCGTCTCCGATTTTTTTTCTCCCCAATTTTCCCCAAAATTTCCCCGTTTTTTCCCCAAATTTTTCTCCCAATTTTTCCCCATTTTTTCCCAATTTTCTCTCTTTTTTCCCAATTTTAATTCCAATTTTTCCCGCCAATTTTTTCCCACTTTTTCCGTTTTTATCCCAATTTTTCCTATTTTTTCCCCATTTTTACTTCAAAAAATCGATTTTTTCCCCAAATTTTCCTTATTTTTTCCCCAAATTTTTCCAAATTTTTCCTTCAAAGATTCAAATTTTTTGCCCAATTTTTCCCCAATTTCCCCCCATTTTCCCCATTTTTTCCCCATTTTTTTCCCATTTTATTTCAATTTTTTCCCAATTTTTTGCCCAATTTTTCCCTATTTTCCCAAATTTTTTCCCAGTTTTTACCCATTTTTCCTTCAAAAATTCCCATTTTTTGCCCAATTTTTCAGTGTTTTTAACCAATTTTTCCTCCAAAAATTCCAATTTTTTGCACATTTTTTCCCCAATTTTTCCTCCAAAAATTCCAATTTTTTGCACATTTTACCCAATTTTCATTCCAATATTTTCCTCATTTTTTTCCAAATTTTCCCCATTTTTATTAAAATTTTTCCCAATTTTTCTCCAAATTTTCCCCATTTTTTTTCTAATTTTTCCCCAAATTTTTTCTTCATTTTCCCCCAATTTTTCCTTCAAAAATTCGAATTTTTTGCCCAATTTTCCCCCAATTTTTCCCCAATTTTCCCCATTTTTTCCCCAAATTTTCCACCCATTTTTTCCTTTAAAAATCCCAATTTTTTGCCCAATTTCCCCCGATTTCACCCCAAATTCCCCCCTCACCTCACATCTGCCCCATGTGGTTGGCGCCATCTCCGATTTTTTCTACAATTTCTGCCCAATTTTCCCCAAATTTTCCCCAAATTTTCCCCCTATTTTTCCCATTATATTCTCATTTTTCTTCATTTTTCCCCAATTTTTCCTCCAAAAATTCAAATTTTTTGACCAATTTTCCCAATTTTTTCCAATTTTTCCTTTAAAATTTTGTATTTTTAGCCCAATTTATCCCCAATTTTTTCCCAAATTTCCACCAATTTTTACTCCAAAAATTCCATTTTTTTGGCACATTTTTTTCTCCAATTTTCCCCAAATTTTTCCCATTTTTATTACAAATTTTACCAAATTTTCCCCAATTTTCCCTTCAAAAAATTCCAAATTTTTTGCTCAATTTTCCGCCCAATTTTTCCTAATTTTTCCTTCAAAAATTCACATTTTTTGCCCAATTTTAGCCAAATTTTCTCCCAATTTTTCCCAATTTTCCCCAAATTGTTCCTCCAAAAATTCCAATTTTTTTTCCCAATTTCCCCCAATTTTTCCATTTTTTCCCATTTTTATTCCAAATTTTTCCCAATTTTCCCCCAATTTTCCTCCCAAAAATTCCATTTTTTCCCCCATTTTTCCTTTGAAAAATTTGAATTTTTCCGCCATTTTCCCCTCATTTTTCGTCATTTTTTCCCCATTTTTCGCCCGATTTTCACCAAATTTTCACCATTTTTCCCCATTTTTTTTCCCCCAATTTTTTTTGCCCAATTTTCCCGGATTTCACCCCAAAATCCCTCTCACCTCACATCTGCCCCATGTGGTTGGCGCCGTCTCCGATGGCTCCGTGCGCTCCCGGCAGCGCCAACGGCGGCGGCTCCGAAGGGATTTTTTCCTCTTCCCGCCGCTTCAAACACGCCGCCTTCGGGTTCAGATTCCGCTCTGGAATAAAAAATTCCCAAATTTCACCAAAATTCCCAAGAAACCCGACAAAATCGGGAAAAAAAAGCAAAAAATTCCGTGAAGAAACGATAAAATTTGGTGGAAAAACGGCCAAAATTCGGCGATTTTTGCCCAATTTTTCCCCATTTTTATTCCAATTTTTTCCCAATATTTTCCAAACTTTTCCAGATTTTTTCCAATTTTTTTCCCAATTTTTTTCCATTTTTTCCCAATTTTTCCCATTTTTATTCTAAATTTTCCCCATATTTTCTCCAATTTTTCCCCAATTTTCCCCCAATTTTTCCCAATTTTCCCCCCAATTTATTCAAAAATTTTTCCCATTTTTATTCCCATTTTTTCCTAAATTTTTCCAATTTTTCCCCATTTTTTCCCCAATTTTTTTCCCAATTTATTCCAATATTTTCCCAAATTTTTCCCACTTTTATTCAATTTTTTCCCCAATTTGTTCCCAAATTTTTCCCATTTTTGTCCAAAATTTTCCCCGTTTTTATCCATTTTTTCCCAATTTTCTCCAACTTTTCCCCATTTTTTACCCATTTTTCCCCATTTTTTCCTATTTTTATTCCAAATTTTTCCAAGTTTTCCCAATTTTCCCCCAATTTTTTCCTAATTTTTCCCAATTTTTCCTATTTTTATTCCAAATTTTTCCAAGTTTTTCCCAATTTTTCCTATTTTTATTCCAAATTTTTCCAAGTTTTTTCCAATTTTTCCCCATTTTTTCTTCCAATTTTTCCCCAATTGTTTCCCAATTTTATTCTAAATTTTCCCTAAATTTTCTCCTATTTTCCCTAATTTTCCCTCAATTTATTCCCAAATTTTTCCCATTTTTATTCCGAATTTTTCCCAATTTTGCCCTAATTTTCCCCAATTTTTTCCACAATTTTTTCCCATTTTTCCCACTTTTATTACAAATTTTCCCCAATTTTCCCCAATTTTTTCCCAATTTATTCCAATACTTTCTCAAATTTTTCTCACTTTTATTCCAATTTTTTCCCAATTTTTCCCAATTTTTTCCCAGTTTTCCCCCCAGTTTTCCCCATTTTTATTCCACATTTCCCCAATTTTTTCCCAAATTTTTCCCTACTTTTCCCCCATTTTTATTCCAATTTTTTCCCAATTTTTCCCAATTTTTGCCAAATTTTCTCCAATTTTCCCCCAAATTTTTTTCATTTTTATTCCAATTTTTTCCCAATTTTTCCAAATTTTTCCCCATTTTTCCCAAATTTCCCCCAATTTTCCCCACTTAAAACACGCCGCCTTCGGGTTCAAATTCCGCTCTGGAAGAGAAAATTCACAAATTTTACTAAAAAATCAAAAAAAGAAAAATTCCAGGAAAAAAAACCCAAAAAATTTGGTGAAAATCCGCCAAAATTTGGCGATTTTTTCCCAATTTTTCCCCATTTTTATTCCATTTTTCCCTATTTTTTTCGAATTTTTTCCCAATTTTTCTGTATTTTAATTCCAAACTTTTCCCATTTTTATTCCCAATTTTCCCCAATCTTTCCTATTTTTTCCCAAATTTTTCCCATTTTTATTCCAAAATTTTCTCAATTTTCCTCCAATTTTCCCCCATTTTTATTTAAATATTTCCCCAATTTTTCCCAATTTTCCCCCATTTCCCCCAATTTATTCCCAAATTTTTCCCATTTTTATTCCAATTTTTTCCGAAATTTTTCCAATTTTTCCCAATTTCTCCCGATTTTTTCCCGATTTTTTTCCCAATTTATTCCAATACTTTCCCAAATTTTTCCCACTTTTATTCCAAAATTTTCCCAATTTTTCCCATTTTTTTCCCAATATTTTGCAAATTTCCCCCCATTTTTCCCCATTTTTATTCCAATTTTTCCCCATTTTTTCCCATTTTTATCCCAATTTTTTTCCCAATTTTATTCCAATTTTTCCCATTTTTATTCCAATTTTCCCCAAATTTTCTCCAATTTTCCCTATATTATTCCCAAATTTATCCCAATTTTTTCCCAATTTTTTTCCATTTTTATTCCAAATTTTTCCAAATTTTTCCTAATTTTTCCCCAAATTTTTCCCCTCTTTTTTCCAATTTTTCCCAATTTTTATTCCAATTTTTTCCCAATTTCCCCCCAGTTTTCCCCTATTCAAACACGCCGCCTTCGGGTTCAGATTCCGCTCTGGAATAAAAAAAATCCCAAATTTTACTAAAAAATCAAAAAAAGAAAAATTCCAGGAAAAAACCAAAAAAAATTTGGTGAAAATCTGCCAAAATTTGGCGATTTTTCCCCAATTTTCCCTCAAAAATTCAATTTTTCCCCCCATTTTCCCCCAATTTTTTCACAATTTTTCTCTATTTTTATTCCAAATTTTCCCCCAAATTTTCCCAATTTTTTCCAATTTTTCTCTATTTTTATTCGAATTTTTTCCTGATTTTTCCCAATTTTCCCCAATATTTTTCCATTTTTTTCTAATTTTTTCCCAATTTTTACAAATTTTTCTTCAATTTTTTCCCCCAAATTTTTGCCAATTTTCCCCCATTTTTTCCTAATTTTCCTCCAATTTATTCCCAAATTTTTCCCATTTTTATTCCAATTTTTTCCAATTTTTTTTCCATTTTATTCCACTTTTATTCCCACTTTTCTCCCAATATTCCTAATTTTTCCCCAATTTTCCCCCAATTTATTCCCAAATTTTTCCCATTTTTATCCCAAATTTTTCCCATTTTTATCCCAAATTTTCCCCAATTTTTCCCCAATTTTTCCCCAATTTTTCCCCAACTTATTCCAAAATGTTCCCATTTTTATTCCAATTTTTTCCCAAATTTTTCCAATTTTTTTCCCAATTTTTCCCGGATTTTCCCAAAATTTTCCACTATTTTCCCCAATTTTCCATCAATTTATTCCCAATTTTTTCCCTATTTTCCCCCAATTTTTTCCCAAATTTTTCCCATTTTTATTCCAAATTTTTCCCATTTTTTTCTCCAATTTTTTCCTTTTCCCCCAATTTTTCCTAATTTTTTCCCAATTTCTCCCCAATTTTCCCCAATTCAAACACGCCGCCTTCGGGTTCAAATTCCGCTCTGGAAGGAAAAATTCCCGAATTTTACCAAAATTCCCAAAAAACCAAAAAAAATCGGGGAAAAAAATGCAAAAAATTCCACGAAAAAACGGTAAAATTTGGTGGGAAAATGGCAAAAATTCGACGATTTTTGCCCAATTTTTCCCCATTTTTTCCAATTTTTCCCAATTTTTTCCCAATTTTTCTCTATTTTTATTCCAAATTTTTCCCAATTTTTTCCAATTTTTCCCCCAAATTTTCCCAATTTTTCCCTAATTTTTCTGTATTTTTATTCCAAATTTTTCTTAATTTTGTCCCAATTTCCCCCAAATTTTTTCCCATTTTTTTCACAATTTTTCCCAAATTTTCCTCAAATTTTCCCGGTTTTCCCCCAATTTATTCCCAAAGTTTTCCCATTTTTATTCCAAATTTTTCCCAATTTTCCCCAATTTTTTCCCAATTTTTACCCATTTTTTAACCAATTTTCCCCAATTTTTCTCTATTTTTATTCCAAATTTTTCCCAATTTCCCCCCAATTTTACCCAATTTTTTCCCAATTTTTACCCAATATTTTCAATTTTTTTCCCAAATTTTTCCTAATTTTTCTCTATTTTTATTCCAAATTTTCCCGATTTTTTCCAATTTTCCCCATTTTTTTCCATTTTTTCCCCAATTTTCTCAAATTTTTTCCCAACTTTTTCCTAATTTTTCCAATTTTTATTCTAAATTTTTCCCCATTTTTATTCCAATTTTTTCCCAATTTTTTCCCAATTTTTCCTATTTTTCCCCATTTTCCCCCATTTTTATAACAAATTTTCTCCAATTTTTCCCCAATTTTTTCCAATTTTTCCCCAATTTTTTTCCCAATTTTTTGCCAATTTCTCCCAATTTTTCCCCAATTTTTTCCCCATTTTTTTTCCAATTTTCTCCCAATTTTCCCCAAATTTTTCCCCAATTTTCCCTATTTTTTTCGCTATTTTTACCAAATTTTCTCCATTTTTTCCCTATTTTTTCCCTATTTTGACTCAATTTTGTCCCAGTTTCTCCCAATTTTTTCCCAATTTTTCCCAAATTTTCCCCAATTCTTCATCATTTTTTTTCCAATTTTCCCCCAATTTTTTCCAACTTTTACCCAATTTTCACCAACTTTTACCCAATTTTTCCCAATTTTTCCCCAATTTTTATTCCAATTGCTTCCATTTTTTCCAAATTTTACCCAATTTTCCCAAATTTTTCCCAATTTTCCCCTAATTTTCCCCGCAACTTTTTTGTAATTTTTCCTTTAAAAATTTGAATTTTTCCTCCATTTTTTCCTTATTATTCGGCCATTTTTCGCCCGATTTTCACCAAATTTTCACCGATTTTTGCCCGTTTTTTTTTGTTCTTCCCCCCTTTCCCCTGTCCAGAAGAAGACATCCCACCGAGCTCGGAGCTGCTGCTCCAGGCTGAGGGTGACACCACGGCCGCTGCAGGATCAGCACTTTGGGCTGGGGTTTGTTTTCCCCAATTTTCCCCCAATTTTTCCAAATTTTTCCCAATTTTCCCCGAATTTTCCTCCAATTTTTTCGCAATTTTCCTTTAAAGTTTTCCCAATTTTTCCCCAATTTTTTCCCAATTTTTCTGCAAATTTTCCCCAAGTGTTTCCTAATTTTTCCCATTTTTCTCCCAAATTTTCCCCCAATTTTCCCAAATTTTTCTGCAAATTTTCTCCAATTTTTCCCAAATTTTACCAAAATTTTCCCCAATTTTTCCAAATTTTCCCCCATTTTTATTCCAATTTTTCCCCTATTTGCCCCCAATTTTTCCCATTTTTTCCCAATTTTTACCCAATTTTCTCCCACTTTTTTCCCATTTTTCTTCCAAAATTTTCCCAATTTTTTCCCAAATTTTCCCCATTTTTTTTCTAATTTTCTCCAACTTTTCCCCAATTTTCCCCAATTTTTCTCTATTTTTATTCCAAATTTTCTCCAATGTTTTCCAAATGTTTTCCCAATGTCTTCCAAATGTTTTCCCAATTTTCCCCTATTTTGTCCAATTTTTTCCCAATTTTTTCCCAAATTTCCTCCAATTTTTCCCCATTTCTCCCCAATTTTCCCCATTTTTATTCCATTTTTTTCCCCATTTTCCTCCCAATTTTTTCCAATTTTTCCCCTTAAAAATTCAATTTTTTCCTCATTATTCGGCCATTTTTCGCCCGATTTTCACCAAATTTTCACCGATTTTCTCGCGGTTTTTTTTGTTTTTCCCCTCTCCCCATTCCAGAAGAGGACAATCCCACCGAGCTCGGAGCTGCTGCTCCAGGCTGAGGGTGACACCACGGCCGGTGCAGGATCAGCACTTTGGGCTGGGGTTTGTTTTCCCCAATTTTCCCCCAATTTTTCCAATTTTTTCCCAATTTTCCCCGAATTTTCCTCCAATTTTTTCGCAATTTTCCTATAAACTTTTCCCAATTTTTCCCCATTTTATCCGCAAATTTTCCCCAACTTTTCCCAAATTTTCCCCATTTTTCTCCCAAATTTTCGCCCAATTTTTCCAAATTTTTCTGCAAATTTTCTCCAATTTATTCCCAAATTTTCCCCATTTTTATTCCAAATTTCCACCAAATTTTCTGCAATTTTCCCCAAATTTTCCCCAATTTTTCCTTTTTTTTCCCCATTTTTATTCCAAATTTTTCCCAATTTTTCTCCAATTTTTTCCCCAAAATTTTCCCAATTTTTCCGAATTTTTTCTCCATTTTTTACCCAATTTTCTCCAATTTTTCCCAACTTTTCCCAAATTTTTCCCCAATTTTTTCCCATTTTTTTTCCAAATTTTTCCCAAATTTTTCCCTATTTTTATTCCAATTTCTCCCCAATTTCCCCCAAAATTTCCCCAATTTTCCCCCAATTTCTTCCTAATTTTTACCCAATTTATTCCAAATTTCTCCCAATTTCTTCCTCAATTTTCTCCAATTTTTTCCCAATTTTTTCCAATTTTTACCCATTTTTCCCCAATTTCCACCCAATTTTTTCTCAATTTTCTCTCAAATTTTCCCCAATTTTTTCCCAATTTTTCCCAAATTTTTCATCAATTTTTTTTCCATTTTTTTCCCCAATTTTTTCCCAATTTCTCCCCAAATTCCCCCCTAATTTCGCCCTAAAAATTCAATTTATTCCCTCATTTTTTCCTCATTTCTCCCCCGTTTTTCGCCCGATTTTCACCAAATTTTCACCGATTTTCTCCTGGTTTTTTTTGTTCTTTCCAGCAGAAGAAGACAATCCCACCGCGCTCGGAGCTGCTGCTCCAGGCTGAGGGTGACACCACGGCCGCTGCAGGATCAGCACTTTGGGCTGGGGTTTGTTTTCCCTATTTTCCTCCAATTTATTCCAAAATTTTCCCCAATTTTTTTCCCCAATTTTTTCCTATTTTTATTCCAAATTTTTCCTAATTTTGTTCCAATTTTTTCCCAATTGTTCTACAATTTTTTTCCAATTTTCCCCCAATTTTCCCCCATTTTTCCCCCAATTTATTGCAAAATTTTTCCCATTTTTATTCAAATTTTTTCCCAATTTTCCCCAAAATTTTTCCATTTTTTTCCAAATTTTCCCCAATTTCCCCCCATTTTTATTCCAACTTTTGCCCAATTTTTCCCAAATTTTCTCCCATTTTTGCCCAATTTTTACCCAATTTTCTCCTAAATTTTTGCAATTTACTCCAAATTGTTCTCAAATTTTTTCCCAATTTTTCCTCCAATTTTTCCCATTTTTTGCCCATTTTGATTCCAATTTTTCCCTATTTTCCCCCATTTTTTCCGAAATTTTTCCCCAATTTTTCCTGTTTTTATTCCAACTTTTCCCCAATTTTCTCCAATTTTCTTCAATTTTTTCCCAAATTTCTCTCAATTTACCCCAATTTTTCTCTATTTTTATTCAAAGTTTTCCCCCACATTTTCCTCCAATTTTTCCCCTTTTTTCCCTATTTTTCCTCAATTTTTTCCTAATTTTCCCCCACTTTTTTCCCACTTTTTTCCCAATTTTTTCTGAATTTTTCCCCAATTTTTCGCAATTTTCCCCTAATTTTTCCCCCAATTTTCCCCCCAATTTCCCCCCCAAAAATCCCATTTATTTTTTGTTTTTCTCTCATTATTCCGCCATTTTTTGCCCGATTTTCGCCAAATTTTCACCGATTTTCTTGCGGTTTTTTGCCCTTTTCATCACCGACCTCGGAGCTGCTGCTCCAGGCTGAGGATGACGGCCACGGCCGCTGCAGGATCAGCACTTTGGGCTGGGGTTTTTTTATCCCAATTTTCCCCAATTTTTATTCCAATTTTTCCCACTCTTTTTCCAATTTTCCGCATTTTTAGTCCAAATTTTTCCCAATTTTTCCCCAATTTTTCCCCAATTTTTTTCCTTAATTTTTTCGAATTTTTCCCCAATTTTCCCCCAATTTTTACCCAATTTTCTCAAATTTTTCCCAATTTTTTTCCCCAATTTTTTCCTATTTTTTTCAAATTTTTCCCCGATTTTCCCCCAATTTTCCCCAATTTTTCCTCAAATTTTTCTCAAAATTTTTCCAATTTTCCCCAAATTTTTGCCATTTTTATTCCAACTTTTCCCAATTTTTTTCCCATTTTTTCCCAATTTTTACCCAATTTTCTCCCAATTTTTTCCCATTTTTCTTCCAAAATTTTCCCAATTTTTTCCCAAATTTTCCCCATTTTTTCCCAATTTACCCCCAATTTTCTCCCAGTTTCTCCCAATTTGTTCCCCATTTTTCCCAAATTTTCCTCAATTTTTTCCTAATTTTTCCCCACTTTTTTCCCAATTTTTTGTCAATTGTTTCCCATTTTTTTCCCCAATTTTTCCCCCTAAAAATTCTAATTTTTCCTCCATTTTTTCTTCATTTCTGCCCCGTTTTTCGCCCGTTTTTCGCCAAATTTTCACCGATTTTCTCGCGGTTTTTTGCACTTTCCACGAGCAGTAGAGGACAATCCCACCGACCTCGGACCTGCTGCTCCAGGCTGAGGATGACGGCCACGGCCTGGTGCAGGATGAGGAGCTTGGTCTGGGGCTTGTCGCTCTTGAGGTGCAGCTGCACCATCCGGCCGAGCTCCTTGAAGGCCTCGTTGATGTCGCGCACGCGCAGCCGCTCCCGCGCGTTGTTGGCCATGCGCCGCTCCTTCTCCCGCTCCGCCTTCTGCTCCGGCGTCAGGTCCTCGTCGTCGTTGGCGCTAATGGGGGGGGGAAGAGGGAAAAGTCAAAAATTGCACGAAAAACGGTGAAAAAATGGCAAAAATACGAGAAAAAACGGTGGAAATACGACGAAAAACGGTGAAAATATGACAAAAAATGGGGAAAATATGACCAAAAACGGCGAAAATCCAATAAAATGTCGGAAATTTGACAAAATGGCGGAAATTTGACCAAAAACGGTAAAAATGTGACAAAATGGCAAAAATTCGACCGAAACAGTAAAAATTCGACCAAAAATGGCGAAAATTTGACCAAAAATGGTGAAAATTAGACATACTGGCAAAAATTTGACCAAAACAATGAAAATTTGACCAAAAATAGCGAAAATTTGACAAAATGCCAAAAATTTGACGAAAACCAGTAAAAATTCGACCAAAACCAGTAAAAATTTTACCAAAACCGGTAAAAATATGACAAAAAACGGCCAAAATTTGATGAAAAATGGAAAAAATATGACAAAAAATGGCGAAAATTTGGCCAAAAATGGCAAAAATTGGATCAAAACAGTGAAAAGTCAATAAAACAGCGAAAATTCATTAAAATGGCAAAAATTTGACCAAAACAGCGAAAATTTGACCAAAACTGGCAGAAATTTGACCAAAAATGGCAAAAATTTGACAAAATGGCGGAAATTTGACCGAACAAGGCAGAAATGTGACCGGTGTCAGGTCCTCGTCGTCGTTGGCGCTAATGGGGGGTGGGAAAAAGATGGAAAAGTCAAACGGGGAAAATTCGAGAAAAAACGGTGAAAATACGACAAAAAACGGTGAAAAAATGGCAAAAATACGAGAAAAAACGGTGGAAATACGACGAAAAATGGTGAAAATACGACAAAAAACGGTGAAAATATGATGAAAACGGCGAAAATACGAAAAAAATGGCGAAGATTCGACTAAAATAGTAAAAATTCAATAAAACAGCAAAAATTTGAAAAGAAAAGGCACAAATTTGAAAAGAAACAGTAAAAATTTGACCGAAAATGGAAAAAATTCAACTGAAAATGGCAAAAATTCAACAAAAAAAGGCGAAAATTTGACCAAAACCGGCAAAAATTCGACCGAAAACGGTGAAAATTCAACAAAATGACGAAAATTCGACCGAAAATGGCAAAAATTTGACAAAATGGCAAAAATTAGACCAAAACGGTGAAAATTAGATGAAAAACGGTAAAAATACGACAAAAAACGGTAAAAATTTGACAAGAAACGGCAAAAATTCGACAAAACGGTGAAAATCCGACCAAAAACAGCGAAAATTCGACAAAACAGCGAAAATTTGACCGAAAACGGCAAAAATTCCACGAAAAACGGTAAAAATATGGCAAAACTGTGAAAATTTGACAAAAACAGCGAAAATTTGACAAAAACCGGCGAAAATTTGGCCAAAAATGGCAAAAATTTGACAAAAGCCGGTAAAAATTCGACAAAATGGCAAAAATTCGACAGAAAATGGTGAAAACTCAATAAAACGTCAAAAATTGGACAAAAAACGGCAAAAATTCGACAAGAAATGCCAAAAGTTTGACCGAATTTGGCGAAAATTTGACTGAAAATAGCGAAAATTCAACAAAAAGTAAAAATTCGACTGAAAACGACGTAAATTCAATAAATGGCAAAAATTTGACCGAAAACGGTGAAAATTCAACAAAATGGCGAAGATTTGGCCAAAAAGGTCAAAAATTTGATAAAACGGCGGAAATTTGACCAGAAATGGTGAAAATTTGACAAAATGGTGAAAATTCAACCGAAAATGGCAAAATTCAATAAAACGGCAAAAATTGGATGAAAAACAGCAAAAATGTGACTGAAAATGGCGAAAATTTGACAAAACGGCGAAAATTCGGCCAAAAAGGGCGAAAATTCAATAAAATGGCGAAAATTTGACCAAAACCATTGGAAATTCGTCCGAAAACGGCAAAAATGTGACGAAAAATGGTGAAAATTTGATAAAATGGTGAAAATTGAACCAAAAATGGCAAAAATTTGACCAAAAATGGTAAAAATGTGACAAAATGGCGAAAATTAGACCAAAACACTGAAAAGTTGAACAAAACGGTGATAATTTGGCCAAAAAGGCGAAAATTTGACCAAAAATGGCGAAAATTTGACCAGTAATAGTGAAAATTCGACAAAACAGCGAAAATTTGACCGAAAACGGCAAAAATTCCACGAAAAACGGTGAAAATATGGCAAAACTGCGAAAATTTGACAAAAACGGTGAAAATTTGACAAAAAACGGCAAAAATTTGGCCAACAATGGCAAAAATTTGACGAAAGCCGGTAAAAATTCGACAAAAAATGGCAAAAATTTGACCGTAATTGGCAAAAATTTGACTGAAAATGGTGAAAATTGAACAAAATTGTGAAAATTCAACTGAAAATGGCAGAAATCCGATAAAATAGCAAAAATTGGACAAAAACCAGGAAAAATTTGACAAATTCGCGAAAATTTGACCAAAAACGGTGAAAATTCGACCAAAAATGGTGAAAATTTGACGAAACTGCAAGAATTGGACTGAAAACAGCAAATATTTGACAAAATGGCAAAAATTCGACCGAAACCAGTAAAAATTTGACCGGAAATGGTGAAAATTTGATGAAACGGCAAAAATTGGACCGAAAATGGTGAAATTTTGACGAAAACAGCAAAAATTTGACAAAAACCAGCAAAAACTCGACAAAAAATGGCAAAAATTTGACCTAAAATGGCAAAAGTTCCACAAAATGGCAAAAACTCGACCAAAAAGGGCGAAAATTCGATAAAACGGTGAAAATTTGACCAAAATTGGCAAAAATTCAGTATAACAGTGAAAATTTGACCGAAATTGGCGAAAATGCAACAAAATGGTGAAAATTTGACCAAAAACGGCAAAAATTTGACTGAAAATGGTGGAAATTTGACCAAAAATGGCAGAAATCCGAAAAAAAGGGCAAAAATTGGGACGAAAACGGGAAAAATTTGACAAAATGGGGAAAATTCGACCAAAAACGTCAAAAATTTGACCGAAAACATCAAAAATTCGACCGAAAATGTCGAAAATTCGACCAAAAATGTAGAAAATTTGACCAAATTTTTGCTGTTTTCTGTCTAATTTTTTTCCTTTTTTTCCTCAAATTTTGGCCGTTTTTCGTCGAATTTTCACCGTTTTTCCTCCAATTTTGGACCTTCTCCATGGACCTTCTCCATGGAGGTCCACCATGAAGTTCTCGAGATGTTCGTGGTGGACCTCCATGGTGGACATCCATGGTGGACATCCTGGAGAACCTCAGGAGAACTTCATGGTGGATCTTCACCATTTTTTGGCCGTTTTTTCTCCAATTTTGGACCTTCTCCATGGACCTTCTCCATGAAGGTCCATCACGAAGTTCTCGAGATGTTCGTGGTGGACCTCCATGGTGGACATCCATGGTGGACATCCATGGAGAACTTCAGAAGAACTTCATGATGGATCTTCACCATTTTTTGGCCATTTTTTTGTCCAATTTTCGCCATTTTTTGGCCAATTTTGGACCTTCTCCATGGACCTTCTCCATGGAGGTCCACCACGAAGTTCTCGAGATGTTCGTGGTGGACCTCCATGGAGAACCTCAGGAGAACTTCGTGGTGGATCTTCACCATTTTTTGGTCATTTTTCCACCAATTTTGGACCTTCTCCATGGACCTTCTCCATGGAGGTCCACCACGAAGTTCTCGAGATGTTCATGGTGGACCTCCATGGTGGACATCCATGGAGAACCTCAGGAGAACTTCTTGGTGGACCTCCAGAATTTTTTGGCCGTTTTTCGTCCAATTTTGGACCTTCTCCATGGACCTTCTCCATGGAGGTCCACCACGAAGTTCTCGAGATGTTCGTGGTGGACCTCCATGGAGGACATCATGGTGGACCTCCATGAAGAACCTCAGGAGAACTTCATGGTGGATCTTCACGATTTTTTGGTCGTTTTTCCTCCAATTTTCGCCGTTTTTCGGCCAATTTTGGACCTTCTCCATGGAGGTCCACCACGAAGTTCTCGAGATGTTCATGGTGGACCTCCATGGTGGACCTCCATGGGGAACCTCAGGAGAACTTTTTGGTGGATCTTCACCATTTTTTGGCCGTTTTTCAGCCAATTTTGGACCTTCTCCATGGACCTTCTCCATGGAGGTCCACCATGAAGTTCTCGAGATGTTCGTGGTGGACCTCCATGGTGGACCTCCATAGTGGACATCATGAAGAACTTCATGATGGATCTTCACCATTTTTTGGTCATTTTTGGTCGAATTTTCACCGTTTTTCGGCCAATTTTGGACCTTCTCCATGGACCTTCTCCATGGAGGTCCACCATGAAGTTCTTGAGATGTTCCTGGTGGACCTCCATGGTGGACATCATGGTGGATCTCCACCATTTTTTGGTCATTTTTCGTCCAATTTTCGCCGTTTTTTGGCCAATTTTGGACCTTCTCCATGGACCTTCTCCATGGAGGTCCACCATGAAGTTCTCGAGATGTTCGTGGTGGACCTCCATGGGGAACCTCAGGAGAACTTTTTGGTGGATCTTCACCATTTTTTGGCCATTTTTCCTTCAATTTTCGCCGTTTTTCGTCCAATTTTGGATCTTCTCCACGGACCTTCTCCATGGAGATCCACCATGAAGTTCTCGAGATGTTCGTGGTGGACCTTGTTGGTGGACATTCATGGTGGACATCCATGGAGAACTTCATGGTGGACCTTCACCATTTTTTGGCCATTTTTTGTCCAATTTTTGCCGTTTTTCGTCCAATTTTGGACCTTCTCATGGAGGTCCACCATGAAGTTCTCGAGATGTTCGTGGTGGACCTCCATGGTGGACATCGTGGATCTTCACCATTTTTTGGTCATTTTTCGTCCAATTTTCGCCGTTTTTTCTCCAATTTTGGACCTTCTCCACGGAGGTCCACCACGAAGTTCTCGAGATGTTCGTGGTGGACCTCCATGGTGGATCTCCATGGTGGACCTTCATGGAGAACTTTTTGGTGGATCTTCACCATTTTTTGGCCGGTTTTCGTCCAATTTTGGACCTTCTCCATGGACCTTCTCCATGGAGGTCCACCACGAAGTTCTCGAGATGTTCGTGGTGGACCTCCATGGTGGACATCCATGGTGGACATCCATGGTGGACATTCATGGAGAACCTCAGGAGAATTTTTTGGTGGATCTCCACCATTTTTTGGCCGTTTTTCGTCCGATTTTGGACCTTCTCCATGGACCTTCTCCATGGAGGTCCACCATGAAGTTCTCGAGATGTTCGTGGTGGACCTCCATGGTGGACATCATGGTGGACCTCCATGGAGAACCTCAGGAGAACTTTTTGGTGGATCTTCACCATTTTTTGGCCATTTTTTCTCCAATTTTGGACCTTCTTCATGGACCTTCTCCATGGAGGTCCACCACGAAGTTCTCCAGATGTTCATGGTGGACATCATGGAGAACTTCATGGTGGATCTTCACCATTTTTTGGTCATTTTTGGTCGAAATTTTGCCATTTTTTGGCCACTTTTGGACCTTCTCCATGGACCTTCTCCATGGACCTTCTCCATGGAGGTCCACCACGAAGTTCTCGAGATGTTCGTGGTGGACCTCCATGGTGGATCTCCACCATTTTTGGTCGTTTTTCGTCGGATTTTCGCCGTTTTTCGGCAAATTTTGGACCTTCTCCATGGACCTTCTCCATGGAGGTCCACCACGAAGTTCTCGAGATGTTCATGGTGGACCTCCATGGTGGATCTCCACCATTTTTTGGCCGTTTTTCGCCGAATTTTCACCGTTTTTCCTCCAATTTTGGACCTTCTCCACCAAAACCCTTCAGGAGGTCCCACCCCACCACCCAGCAGAAGACATCCCACCGCTCCCCGTTACCTAGACCTCGACCTAGTTATGGCCTTGATCTCCTTCTTCTCCTCTTCCTCCATCTTCTTCTTCTCCTCCTTCACCTCCTGGAGGTTCTCGTCCCCTTCATCGTCCGACTTCATCTCCGAACTGCCCGAGGACACTCCGGTGGCCACTCCTGGAGGAGAAGACATCATGAACATCTCAAGAACATCGTGGTGGACCTCCATAAATGTTCCTCGTCCCATAAAGAGGTCTTCTTCTGGTCCAAAATCCACCAAAATTTGGGGTTTTCACCCCAAAATCCCAAAATCCGAAATCCCAAAATCCCAAATCCCAAAATTTGTGGAGAAAAACACCAAAAATTGTCGTAAAATCGTCAAATTAGGACGTAAAATATTCAAATTTTGATGTAAAATCGTCAAATTTTTGCCAAAATCATCGAAATTTGACCTAAAAACTCCAAATTTTCACCAAAAATCCCAAAATTTGGGTTTTTCACCCCAAAAACCCCAAAATCCCAAATCCCAAAATTTGGGGCGAACAACACCAAAAAATCATCACAAAATTGTCGTAAATCGCGGAAAATCATCATAAAATCTTCAAATTTTGACATAAAATCATCAAAATTTGACGTAAAACCCCCAAATTTTGGGGGAAAAAATCCCAAAATTTGGGGTTTTCACCCCAAAACAAAAAAACCAAAAATCTCAAATCCCAAAATTTGGGGAGAAAAACGACAGAAAATCATCGTCATAAAATCACTAAAAATCGTCATAGAAATGTCAAATTTTGACGTATAATCGTCAAATTTTGACGTAAAAACCCCAAATTTTTGGGGGAAAAATCCCAAAATTTGGGATTTTCACCCCAAAACCCCAAACCCCAAAACCCGAAAATCCCAAACCCCAAATCCCAAAATTTGGGGAGAAAAACTCAAAAATTCGTCATAAAATTGTCCAATTTGGACAAAGAATCGTCAAATTTTCGCCTAAAATAGTCAAATTTTGACATAAAAACCCCAACTTTTCACCAAAAAACCCCAAAATTTGGGGGTTTCACCCCAAAATCCCATCCAGAAAAACACCAGAAAATCGTTGTTAAATTGCTGAAAATCATCGTAAAATCACCAAAAATCATCATAAAATCATCAAATTTTGACGTAAAATCCTCAAATTTTCGCCAGAAACCCCCAAATTTTCACCAAAAAACCCCAAAATTTGGGATTTTCACCCCAAAATCCCAAATCTAAAACCTCTTCCAAAAAACACCCCAAATCATCGTGAAATCATCCAATTTTGACGTAAAATTGTCAAATTTTTGCCAAAATCGTCAAATTTTGATGTAAAACCCCCAAATTTTCACCAAAAAACCCCAAATTTGGGATTTTCACCCCAAATTCCAAAACCCTAAAATCTTAAATCCCAAATCCCAAAATTTAGGACGAATAACACCAAAAAACCATCGTAAAATCACCAAAAATCATCATATAACCATCAAAATTTGACGTAAAAACCCCAAATTTTTTTAAAAAAACCCCCAATTTTTTTTTTTTTTGACCCCGATCCCACCAAAAATCCCTAAAATCCCAATTTTTTTTGGGATTTCAGGTTCCTCACCCCTGTAGGGGTCCTGGTGAAGCTCCGGCGAGGCGGCGGAAGTCACCGGAAGCGTCGGCACCGGGATTTGGTTGGGGAGCAGAGAATGGGCCGAACGTCCGGAGGCGACGGAATCGTCGCGGTGAGCGGCCAACGCAGGGGCGGGAGGGACGTGCCGGTGAGAAATCTGACGAAAAAAAACACCCAAAAAATTAAAATTTGTCAGTTTGATGGAAATTTGAAAAAATTTTGGTGAAATTTGGTAATTGTAGAGTTTGGAAATGCAAAAAAAAATCGAAATTTGGAGATGGCAAAAGGTTGAAATGAGAAATGTCAAAATTCTGAAATCCCCAAAATCCCAAAATTCCAAAATCCCCGAATTCTGAAATCCCCCAAATCCAAAAAATTCTAAATCCCAAAATTTCGAAATCCCAAAGTACCAAAAGTCTGAAATCCCCAAAATCCAAAAATTTAAAAATTCCCAAAATCGCAAAATTTCAAACATCCAAAATTCTGAAATCCCCAAAATCCCCAAATTTTGAGATTCCCAAATTCTGAAATCCTCAAAATCCCAAAATCACGAAATTTTAATATCCCCAAATCGCAAAATTGTGAAATCCTAAAATCCCAAAATTTCCAAATCCCAAATTTTGAAATCCCAAAAATCCCAACATTTAAAACCCTAAAATTCTGAAATCCCAAAATTTCAAAATCCCAAAACTCTGAATTCGCCAAAATCCCAAAATTCCGAAATCCCAAAATCCTGAATCCCCAAAATGTCAAAATCCCCCAAATCCCAAAATCCCTAAATTCCAAAATCCCCAAATTCTGAAATCCCCCAAGGGAGGGGCGGGCGGGACGTGCCGGTGAGAAATCTGACAAAAAATACAAAAAAACCCTAAAATTTGTCAATTTTACCAAAATTAAAAAAAAAATTACTGAAATTCTGAAACAGAATTTTAAAATGTCAAATTTTGGACATTGAAAAAAATTTCAAAATTTGGAAATCACAAGAGATTGAAATGGTAAATTTCGAATTTTTTGAAATTTCAAAATCCCCAAAATTCCCAAATTTCAATTACCAAAATTCTGAAATCCCCAAAATCCAAAAATTTCAAAATCCCAAAATTTCAAAATCCCATAATCCTGAAATCTCAAAATCCCCCAAAATTTCAAATCCCCAAATTCTGAATCCCCCAAAATTTCAAAATCCCCAAAATCCCAAAATTCTGAAATCCCAAAATGTCAAAATCGCCAAAATCCCAAAATTTTGAAATCCCCAAATCCCAAAATTCTGAAATCCCCAAAATACCAAAATTCCAAATTCTGAAATCATCAAAATCTCAAAATTTTGAAATCCCCAAAATTCTGAATCCCCCAAAATTTCAAAATCCCCAAAATCCCAAAATTCTGAAATCCCCAAATTTCAAAATTCCAAAATCCCAAAATTTTGAAATCCCAAAATTCTGAAATCCCCAAAATCACGAAATTTTAATATCCCCAAATGGCAAAAGTTGGAAATCCCAAAATTCTGAAATCCCAAAAATCCCAAAATTTTAAAATCCCAAAATCCTGAATCCCCCAAAATGTCAAAATCCCCCAAATCCCCAAATTCTGAAATCCCCCAAGGGAGGGGCGGGAGGGACGTGCCGGTGAGAAATCTGACAAAAAATATAAAAAACAAAAAAAAATTCATAAATTTGATCGAAATTTGAAAAAATTTTGGTGGAATTTGGAAATGTCGAAGTTTGGAAAAAAAAATTCGGAATTTGGAGACGGCAAAAGACTGAAATGAGAAATGTCAAAATTCTGAAATCCTGAAAATCCCAAAATTTCAAAATCCCCAAAATTCTGAAATCCCCAAATCCAAAAAATTCTAAATTTCAAAATACCAAAATTCTGAAATCCTGAATCCCCAAAATTTCAAAATCCCCAAATTCTGAAATTTCCCAAATCCCAAAATTCCAAAATCACGAAATTTTAATATCCCCAAAAGTCCAAAATCCCAAAATTCCAACATTCCGAATCCCCCAAAAGTTCAAAATCCTCAAAATCCCAAAAATCTCAAAATTTCAAAACCCCCAAATCCCCAAATTCTGAAGTCCCCAAATCCCAAAATTTTGAAATCCCAAAATCCCAAAATTTTGAAATCTCAAAATTTCAAAATCCCAAAATTCTGAATCCCCCAAAATGTCAAAATCCCCAAAATCCCAAAATACCAAAATTTTGAAATCCCAAAATCCCAAAATTCTGAAATCCCCAAAATCCCCAAATTCTGAAATCCCCAAAATCCCCAAATTCTGAAATCCCCCAAGGGAGGGGCGGGAGGGACGTGCCGGTGAGAAATCTGACAAAAATTAAAATTAAAACAAAAAATTAGTCAATTTTAGCAAAATTAAAAAAAAATTCTGAAATTCCAAAACAGAATTTTAAAATGTCAAATTTTGGAATCGAAAAAAAAATCGAAATTCGGAAATCCCAAAAGATTGAAATGAGAAATGCCGAAATTTTCAGAAATTTTAAAATCACAAATTTCGAAATCCCTAAATTCCCAAAATTTCAAAATTCCAAAATCCCAAAATTCTGAAATTGCCCAAAATCCCAAAATTCTGAAACCCCCAAAGTCACGAAATTTTAATATCCCTAAATCAAAAAATTCAAAAATCACAAAGTTTTAAGATTCCCAAATAGCAAAATTTTGAAATCCCCAAAATCCCAAAATTTTGAAATCCCACAAATCCCAAAACTTAAAAAACCCAAAATTTAAAAATCCCAAAATTCTGAAATCCCAAAATTTCAACATTTCTAAATCCCAAAATTTCAAAATCCCAAAATACCAAATTTCCAAACTCCCACAATTCTGAAATCCCCAAAATCCCGAAATTATGAATCCCCCAAAATTTAAAAATCCCAAAATTCAGAAATCCCAAAATACCAAAATTATGAAATCCCAAAATTCTGAATCCCCAAAAATTTAAAAATCCCCAAACTCTGAAATCCCCAAAATCCCAAAATTTCAAAACCCCCAAAATTCCAAAATTTTAAAATGTCATAATCCCAAAATCCCAAAATTATTAAATCCAAAAATACCAAAATTCTGAAATCCTGAAATCCCCAAATCCCAAAATCCTGATTCCCCCAAAATTTCAAAATCCCCAAAATCACAAAATTTTGAAATCCCAAAATCCTGAAATCCTCAAAATCCCAAAATTTCAAAATCCCCAAAATTTCAAAATCCCCAAAATTCTGAAATCCCCAAATTTCAAAATTCCAAAATAGTAAAATTCTAAAATCCCAAAATGTCAAAATCCCCAAAATCCCAAAATTTTGAAATCCCAAAATCCCAAAATTCTGAAATCCCCAAAATCCCAAAATCCCAAATTCTGAAATCCTCAAAATCTCAAAATTCCCAAAATCACAAAATTTTAATATCCCCAAATCGCAAAATTTTGAAATCCCAAAATCCCAAAATTCCAAAATTCCAAACTCCCAAAATTCTGAAGTCCCCAAAAATCCCAAAATTCTGAAATCCCCAAAATCCCAAAATTTTAAAATCTCAAAATCCCAAAATCCCAAAATTTTGAAATCCTAAAATCTCAAAATTTCAAAATCTCAAAATTCTGAAATCCCCAAAATCCCAAAATCCCAAATTCTGAAATCCCCAAAATACCAAAATTTTGAAATCCTAAAATACCAAAATTCTGAAATCCCCAAAATCCAAAAATTTCAAAATCACATAATTTTAATATCCCAAAATCCCAAAATTTTAAAGTCTCAAAATCCCCAAATCCCCAAATTATGAAATCCCAACATTCCAAAAAACCCAAAATTTCAAAATCCCAGAATTCCAAAAAAATCCAAATTTGAAATTCCGAAATCCCCAAAATTCTGAAATCCCCAAAATTTCAGAATCCCCAAATTTTGAAATCCCAAAAATCCCAAAATTTCAAAATCCCCGAATTCTGAAATGCCCAAAATCCCAAAATTATGGAATCCCAAAATTTGAAAATCCAAAAATGTCAAAATCCCCAAATCCCAAAATTCTGAAATCCCCCAAATCCCAAAATTTCAAAATCCCAAAATTCTGAAATCCTAACATTCCGAAATCCTCAAATTCCAAAATCCCCAAATTTTCAAAATCCCCAAATTTTCAAAATCCCCAAATTCCCAAAATTCCGAAATCCCAAGATCCCGAAATTTTGATGTCCCCAAATCCCAAAATTTTGAAATCCCCAAAAATTCCAAAATCCCAAAATTTTGAAATCCCAAAATCCCAAAATTTGGGGGAAAAAAACCCCCAAATTCATTGAAAAAAACCCCAAATTTTGACGTAAAATCATCAAATTTTCACCAAAAAAACCCCAAAATTTGGGATTTTCACCCCAAAACCCCAAAGCCCAAAACCCCAAAATTTTGGTAGAAAAATGGCAAAAAAGTGTCGTAAAATGGCCGAAAATCGTCGTAAAATCGTCAAATTTTGTCATAAAATCGTCAAATTTTTGCCTAAAATTGTCAAATTTTAACCAAAAATGTCCAAATTTTGGGGGGAAAATCCCAAAATTTGGGGTTTTGAGACCAAAATCCCAAATCTCAAACCCCAAAATTTTGGGAGAAAAACGGCAAAAAAGTGTCGTAAAATGGCCAAAAATCGTCATAAAATCGTCAAATTTTGTCGCAAAATCGTCAAATTTTCACCAAAAAACCCCAAATTTTTTTTTGGGAAAATCCCAAATTTTGGGTTTTTCACCCCAAAATCCCCAAACCCCAAAACCCTAAAATTTGGTGAAAAAAACCCCAAATTTTGACGTAAAATCGTCATAAAATCGTCAAATTTTGTCGTAAAATCGTCAAATTTTGTCATAAAATCGTCAAATTTTCGCCAAAAAAACCCAAATTTTTTTTTTAAGAATCCCAAATTTTGTGGTTTTCACCCCAAAATCCCAAATCTAAAACCCCAAAATCTGGGGAGAAAAACGCTCAAAAATCGTCGTAAAATCGTCAAATTTTGTCGTAAAATCGTCAAATTTTCACCTAAAATTGTCAAATTTTAAACAAAAAAACCCAAAATTTGTGTTTTTCACCTCAAAATCCCAAATCTCAAATCCCAAAATTTGGGGAGAAAAATGCCCAAAAATCGTCGTAAAATCGCCAAAAATCGTCGTAAAATCGTCAAAAATCGTCGTAAAATCGTCAAATTTTCGCCTAAAATCGTCAAATTTTCGCCAAAAAACACCAAATTTTTTTTGGAAATGTCCCAAATTTTGGGTTTTTCACCCCAAAATCTCACCATGAGGCGATTGGCCAGGATCCCGGCGCCGTAAGCGGCGGCGTGGGGCTCCCCGGCGCCCACGGCGTGGTTGCGAAGGACGAGCCCCAACCCCAAAAATGGCAAAATTCGGAAGGCCAAAAACCCCAAAATTTGGGTTTTTCACCCCAAAAATCCCAAATCTAAAACCCCAAAATTTGAGGGAAAAAATCCCAAAATTTGGCCGAAAAATTGTCAAAATTTGTCGTAAAATCGTCAAATTTTCTCCTAAAATGGTCAAATTTTCGCCTAAAATTGTCGATTTTTGACGTAAAATCGTCAAATTTTGACCAAAAATCCCCAAAATTTGGGATTTTCACCCCAAAATCGCAAATCCCAAAACCCCCAAATTTGAGGAAAAAAATGCCAAAATTGTGCCAAAAAATTGGCAAAATTTGTTGTAAAATCGTCAAATTTTCGCCTAAAATGGTCAAATTTTCGCCTAAAATCGTCGATTTTTGACATAAAATTGACAAATTTTCGCCAAAAAGTCCCAAAATTTGGTATTTTCACCCCAAAACAACAAATCTCAAAATTCCAAAATTTGGTGAAAAAAACCCCAAATTTTGACTGAAAATGGCCCGAAAATGGTCGTAAAATTGTCAAATTTTGTCGTAAAATCGTCAAATTTTCGCCCAAAATCGTCAAATTTTCACCAAAAAAATCCCAAAATTTGGGATTTTCACCCCAAAAACCCCAAATCTCAAAACTCCAAAATTTGGTGAAAAAAACGCCAAATTTTGACTCAAAATGGCCAAAAATCGTCGTAAAATCGTCAAATTTTGTCGTAAAATCGTCAAATTTTCGCCTAAAAACGTCAAATTTTCACCAAAAATCTCCAAATTTTTGGGGGAAAATTCCCAAATTTTGGGATTTTTACCTCAAAACCCCAAATCCCAAACCCCAAATCTCTTCCAAGAAACACCCAAAAATCGTCGTAAAATTGTCAAAAATCGTCGTAAAATCGTCGAATTTTGTCGTAGAATCGTCAAATTTTGACATAAAATCGTCAAATTTTCACCAAAAATCACCAAATTTTTTTTGGGAAAATCCCCAAATTTTGGGATTTTCACCTCAAAATCCCAAATCTAAAACCCCAAAATTTTGGTAGAAAAAGGGCAAAAAAGTGTCGTAAAATCGGCAAAAATCGTCGTAAAATCGTTAAATTTTGTCGTAAAATCGTCAAATTTTTGCCTAAAATCGTCAAATTTTGACTAAAAAATCCCAAAATTTAGGATTTTCACCCCAAAACACCAAACCCCCAAACCCCAAAATTTGGTGAAAAAAACCCCAAATTTTGACTCAAAATGGCCGAAAATCGTCATGAAATCGTCAAATTTTGTCGTAGAATCGTCAAACTTTGACGAAAAATTGTCAAATTTTGACCAAAAATGTCCAAATTTTTTGGGGAAAATCAACAAATTTTGGGTTTTTGAGTCCAAAACCCCAAATCTAAAACCCCAAAATTTGGGGAGAAAAATGCCCAAAAATCGTCGTAAAATGGTCAAAATCGTCGTAAAATCATCGAATTTTGTCGTAGAATCGTCAAATTTTGACGTAAAATCATCAAATTTTCACCAAAAAACCCCAAATTTTTTTTGGGAAAATCCCAAAATTTGGGTTTTTCACCCCAAAACTCCAAATTCCAAACCCCAAAACTCTTCTGAGAAACGTCCAAAAATTGTCGTAAAATCGTCAAATTTTGTTGTAGAATCGTCAAATTTTGATGTAAAATCGTCAAATTTTGACGTAAAATCGTCAAATTTTCACCAAAAAACCCCAAATTTTTTTTAGGAAAATCCCAAATTTGGGGTTTTTCACCCCAAAATCTCACCATGAGGCGATTGGCCAGGATCTCGGCGCCGTAAGCGGCGGCGTGGGGCTCCCCGGCGCCCACGGCGTGGTTGCGAAGGACGAGCCCCAATCCCAAAAATGGCAAAATTCGGAAGGCCAAAAACCCCCAAAATTTGGGATTTTCACCCCAAAAATCGCAAATCTAAAACCCCCAAATTTGAGGAAAAAAATCCCAAAATTTTGTCGAAAAATTGTCAAAAGTTGTCGTAAAATCGTCAAAGTTTGTCGAAAAATCGTCAAATTTTCTCCTAAAATCGTCAAATTTTGACCAAAAATCTCCAAATTTTTTTGGGAAAAATCCCAAAATTTGGGATTTTTACCCCAAAACACCAAATCTAAAAACCCAAAATTTTGGTAGAAAATGGGCAAAAAAGTGTCGTAAAATCGTCAAAAATCGTCGTAAAATCGTCAAATTTTGACGTAAAATCGTCAAATTTTGACCAAAAATGTCCAAATTTTGGGGGGAAAATCCACAAATTTTGGGTTTTTGAGTCCAAAATCCCAAATCTCAAATCCCAAAATTTGGGGAGAAAAATGCCCAAAAATCGTCGTAAAATCGTCGTAAAATCGTCGAATTTTGTCATAAAATCGTCAAATTTTCGCGTAAAATCGTCAAATTTTGACCAAAAAACCCCAAATTTTTTTTGGAAAAGACCCAAAATTGGGGTTTTTCACCCCAAAATCCCAAATCTAAAACCCCCAAATTTGAGGAAAAAAATCCCAAAATTGTGCCAAAAAATTGGCAAAATTTGTCGTAAAATCGTCAAATTTTCGCCTAAAATGGTCAAATTTTTGCCTAAAATCATCAAATTTTCGCGTAAAATCGTCAAATTTTCGTCAAAAAACCCCAAAATTTGGGACTTTCACCCCAAAACACCAAATCTCAAAATTCCAAAATTTGGTGAAAAAAACCGCCAAATTTTGACTCAAAATGGCCGAAAATCGTCGTAAAATCGTCAAATTTTGTCGTAAAATCGTCAAATTTTGACGTAAAATCGTCAAATTTTCACCTAAAATCATCAAATTTTCGCCAAAAAAAACCCCAAATTTTGGGATTTTCACCCAAAAATCCCAAATCTAAAAACCCAAAATTTTGGTAGAAAATGGGCAAAAAAAAGTGTCATAAAATCGTCAAATTTTGAAATAAAATCGTCAAATTTTGACGTAAAATCATCAAATTTTCGCATAAAATCATCAAATTTTCACCAAAAAACCCCAAATTTTTTTTTAAAAATCCCAAAATTTCGGATTTTCACCCCAAAACTCCAAATCCCAAACCCCAAAACTCTTCCGAGAAACGTCCAAAAATCGTCGTAAAATCGTCATAAAATCGTCAAATTTTGTCATAAAATCGTCAAATTTTCGCCTAAAATCGTCAAATTTTCACCAAAAAACCCCAAATTTTTTTTGGGAAAATCCCAAATTTTGGGTTTTTCACCCCAAAATCTCACCATGAGGCGATTGGCCAGGATCCCGGCGCCGTAAGCGGCGGCGTGGGGCTCCCCGGCGCCCACGGCGTGGTTGCGAAGGACGTGGATGGCGTCGTCCAAACGCTCCAGGCGGTCCTCGATGCGGCTCTGAGGGGACATTTTGGGGGGATTTTGGGGGATTTTGGGGAATTTTGGGGGGTTTGGGGATTTTGGGGCTTCTTGGGATTTTTGGGATATTTTTTGGAGGAATTTTGGGGTTTTTTAGATGATTTTTGGCGCATTTTTGGGGATTTTTTTCAGTATTTTAGGGATTTTTTTGCGGGATTTTTGGTGTTTTTTGGGGAATTCTTGGGGCATTTTTGGGGGTTTCCTTGGGATTTTTTTGGGGAGTTTTTGGGTTTTTTTGGGGTTTTTTTGGGGAGTTTTTGGGGTTTTTTGGGGATTTTTTGGGTCATTTTGGAGATTTTTTGGGATTTTTGGTATGAATTTTTGGTGGTTTTTGGGGGATTTGTTGGACATTTTTGGGGGATTTTTTTGGGATTTTTTGGTGACTTTTGGGGGTTTTGGGGAATTTTTGGGGATTTTTTAGGGTTTTCTTGGGGTTTTTTGGGATTTTTGCGGGGTTTTTTTGGTTGTTTTTGGAGATTTTTGGGGTTTGTTGGGGTTTTTTTGGAGGTTTTTTTGGGATTTTTTAGGGGTTTTTTTGTGGGAATTTTTGGGGAGATTTTTAGTGGGGTTTTTAGGGTTTTTTTGGGGTTTTTTTTGGGGGGGATTTTTTGGGGTTTGTTTGGGTTTTTTTGGGTCATTTTGGGGTTTTTTGGGGGTGCTTTGCAGGCGGTCCTCGATGCGGCTCTGAGGGGAAATCCCAAAAAATTTTGGGGGGATTTTTGGGGTTTTTGGGGGTTTTGGGATTTTTGGGGATTTTAAGTATTTTTTAAGGGTTTTCGCGTTCTTTTTTGGGGGTTTTTTGGCATTTTTAGGGTCATTTTTGGGGATTTTTTACGGTTTTTAAGGGATTTTTAGGAGATTTTTTAAATCATTTTTGGGATTTTTTTTGGGGATTTTTTTCGGTATTTGGGAGATTTTTTGGGGAAATTTTTGGGGTGTTTTTAGGAATTTTTTTGGCATTTTTGGGGTTTTTTTGTAAGGATTTTGGGGTCATTTTTGGGGGATTTTTGGAGGTTTTATGGGAATTTTTGGGGGTTTTTGGGGAGTATTTTTGGGGTTTTTTTAGGGGTTTTTGGGGGATTAAGTTTTGGGGTTTTTGGGGGGTTTTTTGGGTCATTTTGGGGTTTTTTGGGGGGGTTTCCAGGCGGTCCTCGATGCGGCTCTGAGGGGACATTTTGGGGGATTTTGGGGTTTTTGAGGTTTTTTGGGGATTTTTGGGGTTTTGGGTTTTTTTGGGGTTTTTTTAGGATTTTTTTTGGCATTTTTAGGGTCATTTTTGGGGGTTTTTGAGCGATTTTTTAGAGTTTTTTAAAGGATTTTTAGGGATTTTTTGGGTCATTTTTAGGATTTTTTGGGTCATTTTCGGGATTTTTTGGGTAATTTTTGGGATTTTTGGGATTTTTTGGGACTTTTTACGGGATTTTTGGGGGATTTTTAGAGTTTTTTTCATGTTTTTTTGCGGAATTTTTGGGGCTTTTTTGGGATTTATTGGGTTTTTTTTGGGATTTTTGGGGTTTTTTTGGGGATTTTTTTAGGAATTTTTTAGGCATTTTTGGGGTCAATTCTGGGGGTTTTTTAGGTTTTTTTGGGATATTTTGGGGTTTTTTGGGGGTTTTTTTGGGTCATTTTGGGGTTTTTTGGGGTTTTTTCCAGGCGGTCCTCGATGCGGCTCTGAGGGGACATTTTGGGAGAATTTTGGGGGATTTTGGGGTTTTGGGGGTTTTTTGGGATTTTTGTGATATTTTTTGGAGGAATTTTGGGGGTTTTTGGATGATTTTTGGGGATTTTTTTTTGATTTTTTGGGATTTTTTGGGCATTTTTTGCGTCATTTTTGGGGATTTTTGGGGTTTTTTTCAGGGTTTTTTTGAGATTTTTGGGGATTTTTTGGGGTCATTTTTGGGATTTTTTTTGGGTTTTTTTAGGAATTTTTTTGGCATTTTTAGGGTCGTTTTTGGGGGGTTTTGAGTGATTTTTTAGAGTTTTTTAAAGGTTTTTTAGGGATTTTTTCGGTCATTTTTAGGATTTTTTGGGTCATTTTTGGGATTTTTATGGGATTTTTTGGGGATTTTTGGGGTTTTTTAAAGGATTTTTAGGGGATTTTGGGGTTTTTTGGGGGGATATTTTGGGATTTTTTTAGGGGTTTTTTGGTGGATATTTGGGGTTTTTTGGGGGTTTTTGGGGATTTTTTTTTAGGGTTTTTTAAAGGATTTTAAGGGGATTTTTGGGTTTTTTTTAGGAAATTTTTGGGCATTTTTGGGGGATTTTTTAGGGTTTTTTGGGGATTTTTTGGGGATTTTTTTGGCATTTTTTGGGGTTTTTTTTGGGATTTTTTTTGGAATTTTTTGGGGTCATTTTGGGGTTTTTTTTGGGTTTTTTTTCCAGGCGGTCCTCGATGCGGCTCTGAGGGGACATTTTGGGGGAATTTTGGGGATTTTTGGGGATTTTTTTTGGATTTTTAAGGAATTTTATTGGCATTTTTAGGGTCCTTTTTGGGAGGTTTTTATGCTTTTTGGGGTTTTTTTGGGGATTTTTGGGGGATTTTTGGCACCATTTCTGCATCATTTTTGGGGATTTTTTTCGGTATTTTGGGGATTTTTGGGGATTTTTTGGGGGGATTTTTGGGGTTTTTTTTGGGGAGGTTTTGGGGATTTTTTGGGGATTTTTTGGGTTTCTTTGGGGGATTTTTTTTGTCATTTTTGGGGCATTTTTGGGGATTTTTTTCGGTATTTTGGGGATTCTTTGGGATTTTTTGGGTGGATTTTTGGGGTTTTTTGGATGATTTTTGGGGATTTTTTGGGGTTTTTTTTGGGAATTTTTGGGATGAATTTTTGGTGTTTTTTGGGGGGGACTTATGGGATTTTTGGGGGATTTTTGGGTTTTTTTGGGGGGATTTTTGGGGGTTTTTGGGGGTTTGTTTGGGGGATTTGGGGTTTTTTAAAGGATTTTTAGGGGATTTTTGGGTTTTTTTGGGGTCATTTTGGGATTTTTTGGGGGTTTTTTACAGGCAGTCCTCGATGCGGCTCTGAGGGGAAAGCCCAAAAGATTTTGGGGGATTTTGGGGGGATTTTGGGAATTTTGGGGTCTTTTGGGAATTTTTGGGGGGTTTGGGGTTTTTTTGGTTTTTTTGGTGTTTTTAGGGTCCCTTTTTGGGGGTTTTTGAGCAATTTTTGGGGTTTTTTAGGGATTTTTTGGGGGGGATTTTTTGGGATTTTTTTGTGGGGATTTTTGGGCTTTTTTGGGATTTTTGGGGGTTTTTTCAGGGATTTTTGTGGCATTTTTGGGGATTTTTTTGGGATTTTTTTGGGCCTTTTTAGGGATTTTTTGGGTATTTTTGGGGGTTTTTTGGGGGGATTTTTTTGGGTTTTTTTCTGGATTTTGGGATTTTTTTGGGGCTTTTGGGGGTTTTGGGAGTTTTTTAAGGGAGTTTTTTGGCATTTTTAGGGTCATTTTTGGGGGTTTTTGAGCGATTTTTGGGGTTTTCTTCGGTATTTTTGGGGCATTTTTTGGGGATTTTTTGTGTCATTTTTGCGGCATTTTTGGGGATTTTTTTCGGTATTTTGGGGATCTTTGGGATTTTTTTGCGGGATTTTTGGGGTGTTTTGGACGATTTTTGGGGATTTTTTGGGGGATTTTTAGGGTTCTTTGGGGGATTTTGGGGAATTTTTTTGAGTTTTTGGGGATTTTTTGGGATTTTTTGGGTTTCTTTGGGGGGTTTTGGGAGTTTTCTGGGGGTTTTGGGGGGACTTTTTGGGATTTTTGGGGAGAATTTTTGGGGTTTTTTGGGGTTTTTTTGGGGGGAATTTTTTGGGGCTTTTTGGGAACCTTTTGGGTTTTTATGGGGATTTTTTTGGCGCGTTTTTGGGTTTTTTTGGGGCTTATTTTGGGTTTTTTTGGGGAGATTTTTTAGGGTTTTTTTAGGAATTTTTGTGGCATTCTTGGGATCATTTTTTGGGATTTTTTTAGGGTTTTTTAAAGGATTTTTGGGGTTTTTTAGGGATTTTTTGGAGTTTTTTTGGGGATTTGTTGGAGGGTTTTTTAGGGTATTTGGGGTTTTTTTAGGGTTTTTTTGGGTTTTTTGGGGGGGATTTTTTGGAGATTTTTTTGTGGATTTTTTGGAGGATTTTGGGGGATTTTTTGGGATTTTTTTGGGGATTTTTGGGGGTTTTTTTGGAGGTTTTTTGGGGGGATTTTTGGGTTTTTGGGGGGCTTTTCTGGGTTTCTTTTGGGTTTTTTTGGAGAATTTTTAGGGGATTTTTTGGGATTTTGTTTGGCTTTTTGGGATCATTTTTGGGTTTTTTTCGGGATTTTTTTAGGCTTTCTTGGGGGTTTTGGGGGATTTTTTGGGTTTTTTGGGGGGTTTTGGGGATTTTTTTGGGGGATTTTGCGGTCTTTGGGGGATTTTTTGGGTTTTTTTGGGGCGTTTTGGAGGATTTTTGGGGAGTTTTAGGGGATTTTGGGGGTATTTTTGGGGGGATTATTTTGGGGGATTTTTGGTGGTTTTTTTTTGGTTTTTTGGGGGGGGGTTTCGAGGTACTTTGGGGATTTTGGGGATTTTTTGGGGATTTTTTGGGGATTTTTTTTTTGGGATTATTTTGGGATTTTTTGGGGACTTTTTGGGGCTTTTTTATGGGGGTTTTGGGGGATTTTTGGGTTTTTTTTTGCTTTTTATGGGGTTTTTTGGGTATTTTTTTGGCATTTTTGAGGAAATTTTTGGGGCTTTTTGGGGTTTTTTTGGCGAATTTTTGGGGGTTTTTTGAGCGATTTTTGGGGTTTTTTTAGGGATTTTTTTGGTATTTTTGCGGGATTTTTGGCGCCATTTTTGGGGCATTTTTGGGCATTTTTTCTGTATTTTGGGGATATTTTGGGGGTTGTTTTGGGGTTTTTTGGCAGATTTTTGCGGGTTTTTTTGGGATATTTGGAAGGAATTTTTGGTGTTTTTTGGGGGACTTTTGGGTCATTTTGGGGTTTTTTGGGGGTTGTTTTGGAGTTTTTTGGGGGGTTTTTGGAGGTTTTTTGGGGTTTTTTTTGGGTTTTTTTGGGAATATTTTGGGGAAATTTTTTGGAGGATTTTTGGGGTTTTTTGGATAATTTTTGGGGCATTTTTGGGGATTTTTTGGGGGATTTTTGGCAATTTCTTGGGGATTTTTGGGGAGGGTTTTAGGGTGAATTTTTGGGGGTTTTTGTGGTGAATTTATGGTGATTTTCGACTTCTTTGGGGTTTTTTTCCAGGCGGTCCCCGATGCGGCTCTGGGGGGAAATCCCAAAAAATTTTGGGGGATTTTTGGGTTTTTTTAGGTACTTTTTGGGCATTTTTGGGGTAATTTTTGGGATTCTTTAGAGTTTTTTAAAGGATTTTTAAGGGGGTTTTTGGGTTTCTTTGGGATTTTTTGGGGATTTTTTTGGGGGGGATTTTTGGGTTTTTTGGTATTTTTTAGGGGAATTTTCAGGTGTTTTTTAGGGATTTTTTGGGCATTTTTAGGGAAATTTTGGGGGTTTTTTTTGGTATTTTTGGGATTTTTTGTGATTTTTTGGGGGGTTTTGGGGGGTTTTTTTGGGGGAATTTTTAGAGGTTTTTTTTTTTTTAGGTTTTTTTGGGGGGTTTTTTGGGTGAAATTTTGAGGAGATTTTTGGGGGATTTTTAGGGATTTTTTACGGTTTTTTAAAGGATTTTTAGGGGATTTTTGGGGTCATTTTTGGTATTTTTCGGGATTTTTTGGGAGGGATTTTTGAGAGATTTTTTGGGTTTTTTAAGGGATTTTTTGGGCTTTTTGGGGTCATTTCAGGGGTTTTTTTAAGGGTTTTTTTGAGGGATTTTTGGGGATTTTTGGATTCATTTTTGGGGTAATTTTGGATCATTTTTGGGGTTATTTTAGGGCAATTTTTGGGATTTTCGGGGTTTTTTTGGGGGTAATTTTGGGTTGTTTGGGGGACAAATTTGCAGTCATTTTTGGGGTCATTTATGGGATTTTTGTGGAAATTTTTGGGATTTTTGGGGGCATTTTTTGGGTGATTTTTGGGGTCAATTTGGGGTTTTTTTTGGATAATTTTTGGGTCAATTTTGGGGTCTTTTTTGGGGTAAATTTTGGGGTTTTTTTTTATATTTTGGGGTCAATTTTAGGGCTTTTTGGATTCATCTTTGGGGTCAATTTTGTGGAAATTTTTGGAATTTTTGAGGTCTTTTTTGGGTAAATTTTGGGGTTTTTTTTGGTAATTTGTGGGTGAATTTGATTTTTGGGGTTTTTTTGGCATCCTTTTTGGGGTTTTTTGGGGTAAGTTTTGGTTCAGTTTTTGGGATTTTTGGGGTTTTTTTGGAGTCAGTTTTGGGTTAGTTTTTGGGGTAATTTTGGGCTCCTTTTTGGGATTTTTTTGGGGTCAATTTTGGGGGTTTTTTTGGCTATTTTTTGGGTCATTTTTTTGATTTTTTGGGGTTTTTTTGGAGTCAATTTTGGGGTCAATTTTTGGGGTAATTTTGGGACATTTTTGGGGCAATTTTTGGGTCAATTTTTGGGAATTTTGGGGTCATTTTTTGGTTAATTTTGGGTCAATTTGGGGGTTTTTTGGTAATGTTTGGGTCAGTTTTGGGGATTTTTGAGGTAATTTTTGGGATTTTGGAGTAATTTTGGGATCAATTTTGGGGTCAATTTTGGATTTTTTTGGTAATTTTTAGGTCAATTTTTGGGATTTTTGGATTCATTTTTGGGGTCATTTTTGGGATAATTTTGGGGTTTTTTTCAAGGTCATTTTGGAGGTAATTTTTGCCTTTTTTGGGGTCAATTTGGGGTATTTTGGGATAATTTTTGGTCAATTTTTAGGTTCTTTGGGGTGATTTTTGAGGCTTTTTTGGGGCTTTTTGGGGTCAATTTTTGGGTTTTTTTTTTTGTCATTTTTGGGTCAATTTTTGGGATTTTTGGGGGTTTT
Organism: Taeniopygia guttata; assembly: GCF_048771995.1. Taxonomy (NCBI): domain Eukaryota; kingdom Metazoa; phylum Chordata; class Aves; order Passeriformes; family Estrildidae; genus Taeniopygia; species Taeniopygia guttata. The sequence continues at coordinate 3,231,950 of NC_133063.1, read as the reverse complement.
TAGGGATCAATTTTGGGGTGATTTTTGGGTTAATTTTGGGGTTTTTTGGGTAATTTTTAGGTCAATTTTTTGGTTAATTTTGGCATAATTTTGGGATTTTTTGGGTCATTTTTTGGGGCAATTTAGGGGTTTTTTAGGGTCAATTTTTGGGATTTTGGGGATCAATTTTGGGGTCTTTTTTGAATCATTTTTTGGTCAATTTTGGGGTAATTTTTGGGATTTTTGGGCTCATTTTTGGGGTCAATTTTGGGTCAATTTTTGAGATTTTTGGGGTTTTTTGGAATCAATTTCGGGATTTTTTGGGTGTCGATTTTTGGTAATTTTGGGGTCATTTTTGTGGTAATTTTGGGGTATTTTTTGGGTTAATTTTAGGGTAATTTTTATGATTTTTGGGGCCATTTTTGAGGGATTTTTTTGTGTAATTTTTGGGTCAATTTTTGGTATATTTGGGGTCATTTTTGGGGTCATTTTTGGGGCTTTTTGGGGTCGTTTTTGGGTTGAGTTTTCGGGTTTTTTGGGGATTTATTTGAGAATTTTTGGAGCATTTTGGGGGGATTTTTTGGGGTTTTTTGGGGATTTTTTAGGGGATTTTTTGGGGGATTTTTTTTGGTTTTTTGGGGGTTTTTTTTTGGTTTTTTTGGGGATTTTTTGGGGTTTTTTGGGGTTTTTTTGGGGATTTTGCGGGGATTTTTTGGCTCTTTTTTGGGTTTTTTTTTGGGGTCATTTTTGGGATTTTTTTGGGGTCAATTTTTGTGATTTTTGGTGTAATTTTTTGGTCAATTTTTGGGATTTTTGGGGGTTTTTTTGGGTTGTTTTTGGGGTCATTTTTTGGGGTCAATTTTGGGGTTTTTTTTGTAATTTTTGGGTCAATTTTTTTGAATTTTGGGGTCATTTTTGGGTCCATTTTTGGGTCAATTCTTGTTATTTTTTGTGTCATTTTTGGTGTCAGCTCCAACCTTTGGCCTTCAGGAGCAGCTGATGTGTGACTCATGCATATTAATGAGATGCAAATCAAGTGATTAATTAACTAATTAATCCTTACCAAGGAATGCAAAGGCCCCTCGTAATTAGGAGACGAAGACGCCTGACCGCCATTCCGGGCCCAAGCTGCCGTCCCTGCTAACGAGGAGAGGTTAATTAACAGCTAATTAATTAATTAATTAGTGGGTTTCATTAATTAAAAATTCAAGGGTAATTAGGGGAAAAATTCGGGGGTAATTACGCAAAAAAACGGGTGAAAAAAGACGAAAAAATGAGGGAAAAATTAAATTTTTAAGGAAAAATAAATTGAATTTTTGGGGGAAAAATTGTGATTTTTTTTAAGGAAAAAATTTTTAAAAATTGGGGGAAAAGGGGAAAAATTGGGAAAAAAAAAATTAAATTTTTTTTGGGGGGAAATTCCTAAAAAAATTGGGAAAAAAGCTGTAAAAAATTGGGGGAAAGTGTAAAAAAAATGGAAATTTTTGGGGAAAAAATGGAATTTTTTTGGGGAAAAAATTGAATTTTTTTGGGGGAAAAATGGAATTTTTTGATAAAAAAAATGGAATTTTTGGGGGAAAATTTCAGATTTTTTTGGGGGTAAAATTTGTAAAAATTTGGGGAAAAAAAATCCTAAAAAATTTGGGAAAAGATTCTAAAAAATTTGGGAAAAAATCCTAAAAAATGGGGGAAAAATTGAATTTTTTGGGGAAAAAAATCTGATTTTTGGGGAAAAAAATCTTAATTTTTTGGTACAAAAATGGTGAAAATTTCGGGGAAAAATTCAATTTTTTTTGGGAAAAAAATCCCTAAAAATTGAGAAAAAAAATCGAATTTTTTGGGGGAAAAAATTCAAATTTTGGGGGGAAAAATTGGAAAAAAAATCCAATTTTTTGGGGAATAAATTTTCATATTTTTGGGGAATAAAAATGGTGAAAATTTGGGGGGAAAATTCGATTTTTTGGGGAAAAAAAATTAAAATTATTTAGGGGAAAAATGCCAAAAAATAGGGAAAAAAATCAAATTTTTGGGAAAAAAATTCTGATTTTTTGGGGAATAAATCCTACATTTTTTTGGGATAAAATAGTGAAAATTTGGGAAAAAATTCGATTTATTTGGGGAAAAAAATGCCTAAAAATTGAGGAGAAATGGGGGAAAAAATAGGATTTTTTGGGGAAAATTTTGAATTTTTAGGGAAAAAAATTCGGATTTTTTTTGGAAAAAATCTTAAAAAAATGGGAAAAAAATCCTTTAAAAATGGGAAAAAATCGATTTTTTGAGGGAAAAATCTGATTTTTTTTTTGGAAAAAAATCCTAATTTTTTAAGGGAAAAAAGGATGAAAATGTGGGGAAAAATTCGATTTTTTTGGGGAAAATTTTTGGAATTATTTGGGTAAAAATGCCAAAAATCTGGGGGGAAAATTCAATTTTTTTGCTTAAAAATGCCTAAAAATTGGGAAAAAATGGGGAAAAACCCGAAATTTTTGAGGAAAGAAATCCTAAAATTTTAGGAAAAAATCGTAATTTTTTTGGGATACAAATGGTCAAAATTTGAGAAAAAAAATCGATTTATTTGGGGAAAAAAATGCCAAAAAATAGAGAAAAAATTCAATTAATTTTGTTGAAAAAAGGCCTAAAAACAACAAAAAAAAAAAAATCAAATTTTTTCGGGGTAAAAACCGGAATTTTCAGAGGAAAAATGGGGAAAAATTCAAATTATTTTGGGAAAAAATGCTAAAAAATTGGGAAAAAATCCTGAAAAATTTGGGAATAAATTCTAAAAATTTTGGGAACAAATTGTGAAAATTGGGAAAAAATTCCTAAAAATTGGGGGAAAAAATTGAATTTTTTTGGGGAAAAAATGAAATTTTTGGGGAAATATTTCAGGGTTTTTTCTTGGAAAAATCCAAAAAAATTGGGGAAAAATTCTGGGAAAAAATTCAAATTATTTGGAAAAAAATCCTAAAAAATTCCGAAAAAAATCGATTTTTGTGGAGAAATTTTGGAATTCTTTGGGTTAAAAATGCCAAAAAAATGGGAAAAAATTCGAATTTTTTAGGAAAAAAATCTGATTTTTTTGGGAATAAATTTTTATATTTTTGGGATAAAAATGATGAAAACTTCGAGAAAAATTTCGATTTTTTGGGGAAAAAATTTGGAATTATTTGCGTTTAAAAAAGCCCAAAAATTGGGGGAAAAAATCCATTTTTTGGGAAAAAATCAGAATTTTTTGGGGAAAAAATCTGATTTTCTTGGGAATAAATCCTATTTTTTTCAAGGGAAAAATGGTGAAAAATTGGGAAAAAAATTCCAATTTTTTGGTAAAAAATGCCTAAAATTGAGGAAAAATGTGAGGAAAAAATCAAATTTTTTGGCGGAAAATGGTGAAAATTGGAGAAAAAAATTCAATTTATTTTGGGGAAAAAAAGCTGAAAAATTGGGAAAAATGGAGAAAAAACCCAAATTTTTGGGGGGAAAAATGCTAAAAAATGGGAAAAAATATCAAAATTTTTTGGGAAATAATCTCACTTTTTTGGGAATAAATCCTAATTTTTTTGGGAAAAAAGGGTGAAAATTTTGGGGGAAAAATTCGATTTTTTAGGGAAAAATTTTCAAATTATTTGGGGGAAAATACCAGAAAATTGGGAAAAATTCCGATTTTTGGTTTAAAAAATGCCTAAAAATTGAGAAAAAATGGGGGAAAAAACCCGAATTTTTTGGGGAAAAAATCCTAAAATTTTAGGAAAAAATCGTAATTTTTTTTTGGATAAAAATGGTCAAAATTTGGATTTTTTGGGTGAAAAAAAGCCTAAAAATTGGGGAAAAAATGCTAAAAAATGGGGAAAAAAAATCAAATTTTTGGGGAAAAATCTCTTTTTTGGGAATAAATCCTAATTTTTTTGGGAAAAAATACTGACAATTGGGGAAAAAATTTCAAATTATTTGGGGAAAAAATTGCCAAAAATTTGAGAAAAAATGGGGTAAAAACCAAATTTTTGAGGGAAAAAGTTTTGATTTTTTTGAGGAAAAAATCTTAATTTTTGGGGGGGAAAATGGTGACAATTTGGGGAAAAAATTTGATTTTTTGGGGAAAAACTTGGAATAATTTGGGGAAAAAATGCCAAAAAATTGGGAAAAAAATCAAATTTTTTGGTAAAAAAAGGCCCAAGAAATAGGGAAAAAATTAGAAGTTTTTGGGGAAAAAATGCAAAAAAATAGGGAAAAAAATTCGAAGTTTTTAGGGAAAAATTGAAAAAAAATAGGGAAAAAATTCAAATTTTTTGGTAAAAAAAATCTGATTTTTTTGAGAATAAATCCTAATTTTTTCGGGGGAAAAATGGTGAAAAATAGAGAAAAAATTCAATTTATTTTGGGTAAAAAATGCCTAAAAATTGAGGAAAAATGGGGAAAAAACCCGAATTTTTTTGGGACAAAATGCTAAAAAATAGGAAAAAAATCAAATTTTTTTTTGCAAATAAATCCTAAAATTTTAGGAAAAAATCCTAATTTTTGGGAGAAAAAATCGTGAAAATTTGAGAAAAAATTCAATTTATTTTGGGCAAAAAATTGCCAAAAAATATGGAAAAAATTCAATTTATTTTGACAGAAAAACACCTAAAAAAGTCAAAAAAAATCAGATTTTTTCGGGGTAAAAACCGGAATTTTTGGGGGAATTTGGGGAAAATTCAAATTATTTGGGGGAAAAAATCCTAAAAAATTGGGGGAAAATCCTGAAAAATTTGGGAATAAATTCTAAAAAATTTTGGAAAGATTTCCAAAAAATTGGGGAAAAATCGGATTTTTGGGGGGGAAAAATGGAATTTTTAGGGAAACATTTTGGGGTTTTTTTGGGAAAAATATGGGAAAAAATCCTCAAAATTTGGGAAAAAAAATTCAAATTATTTGGGGAAAAAATGCCAAAAAATTGGGAAAAAAATGGGAAAAACCCAAATTTTGGGGGGAAAAAATTTTGATTTTTTTGAGGAAAAAAATTTCGAAGTATTTGGAAAAAAAATCCTTTAAAAATTGGGAAAAAATTCTAAAAATGGGAAAAATAAAAGAATTTTTTTCGGGTAAAAATCTGATTTTTTGGGAAAAAATCGTAATTTTTGGGGGGAAAAATGGAGAAAATTTGGGGGAAAATGGAGAAAATTTGGGTGGAAAATTCAAATTTTTGGCGTAAAAAAAGCCTAAAAATTGGGAAAAATGGGGGAAAAAAAATAAAACGTTTTGGGATGAAAATGATAAAAAATGGGAAAAAAATCAAATTTTTGGGAAAAACATGTGATATTTGTGGGAATAAATCCTAATTTTTTTTGGGTAAAAACAGTGAAATTTGGGGGGAAAATTGGATTTTTTTAGGAAAAAATGCCTAAAATTGAAGAAAAAGTAGGGAAAAAAATCAGAATTTTTTTTGGTAAAAATCTGATTTTTTTGGGGGAAAAAAAATCCTAATTTTTGGGAGATAAAAATGGTGAAAATTTGAGAAAAAATTCGATTTATTTGGGGAAAAAATGCTAAAAAATGTCGAAAAAATTCAATTTATTTTGAGAAAAAATCGGATTTTTTGGCCTAAAAAAGGCAAAAAAAGTCGGATTTTTTTGGGGTAAAAACCGGAATTTTCGGTGAAATTTTTGGGAAAATTCAAATTATTTTGGGAAAAAATCGTAAAAATTGGGAAAAAAATCGATTTTTTGGGGAATAAATTTCATATTTTGGGGGAAAATGGTGAAAATTTGGGGAAAAAATTTGATTATTTGGGGAAAAATTTGGAATAATTTGGGGAAAAAATGCCAAAAACTTGGGAAAAAATTCAAATTTTTTGGTAAAAAAAGGCCCAAGAAATAGGGAAAAAAATTTGAAGTTTTTAGGGAAAAATTGCAAAAAAATAGGGAAAAAATTGAAATTTTTTGGTAAAAAAATCTGATTTTTTTTTGGGAATAAATCCTAATTTTTGGGGGGGAAAATGGTGAAAATTTGGGATAAAAAACTCAAATTATTTGGGGAAAAAAAGGCCAAAAAATTGGGAAAAAAATCAAAATTTTTTTGGGAAAAAATGTCTAAAAATTGAGAAAAAATGGGGAAAAAAATCAAAATTTTTTGGGGGAAAAATGTGATTTTTTTTGGGAAAAAAAATCCGAATTTTTTGTGAAAAAATCCTTTAAAAATTGGGAAAAAATTGCCTAAAAATGGGGAAAAAAATCGAATTTTTTTGGGGAAAAAATGTGATTTTTTTGGAAAAATTCCTAATTTTTGTGAGAAAAAATGGTGAAAAATTGGGAAAAAATTCGAATTTTTTGGGAAAAAATCGAAATATTTTGGGGAAAAAATTTGGACTTATTTGGTAAAAAAATAGCAAAAAATTGGGAAAAAATTCAATACTTTTTTGTTCAAAATGCCTAAAAATTGGGAAAAAATGGGGAAAACCCTGAAATTTTTGAGGAAAAAAATCCTAAAATTTTAGGAAAAAAATTGTAATTTTTTTGGGATGAAAGGGTGAAAATTTGGGTAAAAATCAAAAGAAATGGGAAAAAAATATCGATTATTTGGGGGAAAAAAATCCAAATTTTTTGGGGAAAAAATCTGATTTTTTTGGGAAGAAATCCTATTTTTTTAAGGGAAAAAAGGGTGAAAATTTTGGGGGAAAAATTCTATTTTTTGGGGAAAAAATTTCAAATTATTTGGGGAAAAGATGCTTAAAAATTGGGGAAAAATTGCTGAAATATGGGAAAAAATCGAATTTTTTTGGGTAAAAATCTGATTTTTTTTGGAAAAAAATCGTAAGTTTTGGGGGGAAAAATGGAGAAAATTTGGGGAAAAAAATGGAGAAAATTTAGGTGAAAAATTCGATTTCTTGGGGAAAAAATGTCGAATTCTTTGGGGAAAAATCCAAAAAAAATTTGGAAAAAATTGCTAAAAAAATGTGGAAAAATCAAATTTTTTGGGAAAAACTTCGAAATTTTGGGGAAAAAAATCTGATTTTTTTGGGAATAAATCCTTATTTTTGGGGGGTAAAAATGGTAAAAAATTGAGAAAAAAAATCGAATTTTTTGGGAAAAATCGCAATTTTTTGTGGTAAAAAAAATGGGTTTTTTGGGAAATAAATCTTAATATTTTTGGGGGAAAATTGTGAAAATTGGGGGAAAAATTCGGTTTTTTGGGGAAAAAATTCAAACTATTTTGGGAAAAATTGCTTTGAAAATTGGGAAAAAAATCAAATTTTTCGGTAAAAAAATGCCTAAAAATTGATGAAAACTGGGGAAAAAATGGAATTTTTTGGGAAAAAATTCTGATTTTTTTTTTGAAAAATCCTTATCTTTTGGGATAAAAGGGTGAAAATTTGTGAAAAATGCCTAAAAATTGAGAAAAAATGGGGGAAAAAATCAAAATTTTTTGGGATAAAATGGTGAAAATTTGGGAAAAAATTCAGTTTATTTTGGGTAAAAAATGCCTAAAAATTGAGAAAAAATGGGAAAAAAATCAAAATTTTTTGGGAAAGAAATGTGATTTTTGTGGGAAATAATCTTAATATTTTTGAGATAAAATGGTGAAAAATTGGGAAAAAATTCTATTTATTTTCAGGAAAAAAGGCCTAAAAATGGGGAAAAAAATCAGATTTTTTTGCGAAAAAATCAGATTTTTTGGCCTAAAAAAGTCAAAAAAAATCAGATTTTTTCGGGGTAAAAACTGGAATTTTCTCTGAAATTCATGGAAAATTTGGGGGAAATTTTTCGGGATCAAATTCCCAAAAAAAATTTGGGAATTTTTGGGAATTTCGGGGTCTTTACCTGCGAGCGAAGGGGGCGAAGCCACAGGAGTGGAAGGGTTGGAGGGGAAACTGCTGTTGGTGTGATCTGGGGAATAAATCTTCAGAGAGGCACAATTAGCATATATGCAAATTAGCCCGACGGGTAATTAGCGACCCGGACGCGCAAAGGATTCTGGGGGGTTTTTTGAGGGTTTTTTTAGGGGTAATTTGAGGATTTTTTGGGGATTTTTTGGGGGTTTTGGGGGGATTTTTGGGGATTTTTGGGGGATTTTTTGGGGTATTTTTGGGATTCTTTTGGGGGATTTTTTTGGGATTTTTGGGGGAATTTTTGGGGGAATTTATGGGAATTTTTTGGGGGGGAATTTTGGACGATTTTTTGGAATTTTTTGGGATTTTTTGGGGATTATTATGGGATTTTGGGGGGTTTTTTTGGGATTTTTTTGGGGTTCTTTTGGGAATTTTTGGGGTTTTTTGGGGGGATTTTTGGGGGTTTTTGGGGGAAAATTTGGGGATTTTTTTGGGGTTTTTTTTGGAATTTTTTGAGGTTTTTTGGAGAATTTTTTAGGGGATTTTTGGGGTTTTTTTTGGGGATTTTTTGGGGTTTTTTGGGAATTTTTGGGGGGTTTTTGGGTGAAAATTTGGGAATTTTTAAAGGATTTTTGGGGGATTTTTGGGAATTTTTTGAGAATTTTTTGGGGGTTTTTGGGGATTTTTTGGGGATTTTTTTGGGGTTTTTGGGGGGAATTTTTGGGGGGATTTTGGAGGATTTTTGGGGGGATTTTGGGGTTTTTTTTAGGGGGAATTTGGGGATTTGGGGAGAAAATTTTTGGGGATTTTTTTGGGGATTTTTGGGAATTTTTGGGGGATTTTTGGGGAATTTTTTGGGATTTTTTTGGGATTTTTTGGGGGGTTTTTTGGAATTTTTCATCATTTTTTGGGAATTTTTGGGGATTTTTTTGGGAAATTTTTGGAGGATTTTTAATAATTTTTTGGGAATTTTGGGGTTTTTTTGGGGTTTTTTTGGGAGGATTTTGCTCATTTTTGGGGAATTTTTTGAGGGGTTTTTTTGGAATTTTCTGGGGTTTTTGAGGGGTTTTTGGGGAATTTTTGAGGGGATTTATGGGGGATTTTTTGGGGTTTTTTGGGGGATTTGGGGGGAATTTTTTAAAGGTTTTATTGGGATTTTTTTGGGATTTTTCAGAATATTTTGGGAATTTTTGGGGTTTTTTTTGGGAATTTTTTGGGGGTTTTTGGGTGAAAATTTTGGGGATTTTTTGGGGGATTTTTGGGCGATTTTTTAGGGGATTTTTTTGGGATTTTTTGGGGGGTTTTTTGGAATTTTTCAGCATTTTTTGGGAGTTTTTTGGGGATTTTGGGGGGATTTTTGGGGGGTTTTTTCGTATTTTTGGGGGTTTTTTTGGGATTTTTTGGGGAATTTTTTGGGAATTTTTCTGGATTTTTTCAGCATTTTTGGGGATTTTTTTTGGGTTTTTGGGGTTTTTTTTGGGATTTTTTGGGGGTTTTTGGAGAATTTTTGGGGGTTTTTGGGGTTTTTTTGGGAATTTTTTGGGGGTTTTTTTGGGAATATTTTTGGGAATTTTTTGGGAACTTTTTGGGGTTTTTTGGGGATTTTTTTTAATTTTTCAGCATTTTTGGGGAATTTTGGGGGGTTTTGGGGGGATTTTTTGGGGATTTTTTTGGAATTTTCTGGGTTTTTTGGTGAAAATTAGGGGAATTTTTATAGGATTTTTTTGGGATGTTTTGGGAATTTTTTGGGGTTTTTTTGGGATTTTTTGGGGGATTTTTTTGGCATTTTGCAGAATATTTTGGGGAATTTTTGGGGTTTTTTTGGGAATATTTTGGGGTTCTTTTTGGAAATTTTTTTGGGGATTTTCGGAATTTTTTTGGAAATTTTATGGGGGATTTTTTGGGGGATTTTTTTGGGATTTTTTTGGGGATTTTAATGGGATTTTTGGGGTTTTTTGGAATTTTTTAGGGGATGTTTTGGGTAATTTTTGGGGATGTTTTTGGGAATTCTTGGGGGTTTTTTGAGGGATTTTTTGGGGTTTTTGGGGTTTTTTTTTGAATTTTGGAGAATTTTTTAGGGAATTTTTGGGGGTTTTTTGGGTTATTTTTAAGGGAAATTTGGGGGTTTTTGGGGGAATTTTTTGGGGTGTTTTTGGGGGTTTTAAAGTGAAAATTTGGGGAATTTTAAGGGGATTTTTTGGGGATTTATTGGGGGATTTTTTGGGGAATTTTTGGGGATTTTTTTGGGGTTTTTGGGAATTTTTTTGGGATTTTTGGGTTTTTTTTGGGAATTTTTGGGTATTTTGGGGGGTTTTTGGGGGTTTTGTGGGAATTTTTTGGGGGATTTTAAATGGATTTTTTTGGGGGTTTTTAGGGGATTTTTTGGGGTTATTTTTGGAATTTTTTTTGAATTTTCTGGGGTTTTTGGGTGAAAATTAGGGGAATTTTTATAGGATTTTTTTGGGATGTTTTGGGAATTTTTTGGGGTTTTTTTGGGATTTTTTGGGGGATTTTTTTGGCATTTTGCAGAATATTTGGGGAATTTTTTGGGGTGTCTTTTTGGAATTTTTTAGAGGATATTTGGGGATTTTTTTGGGAATTTTTTGGGGTTTTTTTAGGGGGAATTTGGGGGATTTTTTTGAATATTTTGGGGGATTTTTTGGAATTTTTTAGGGGATTTTTTGGGGAATTTTTGGGGGTTTTGGGGAGTTTTTTGGGGGGATTTTTTGGATTTTTTTGGTGATTTTTGGCCAATTTCTGGGGGAATTTTTTTGGGGTTTTTTTTAAGGAATTTTGGAGGATTTTTCGGAATTTTTTGGGAATCTTTTGGGGCTTTTTTGGGAATCTTTTGGAGAATTTTTCGGAATTTTTTAGGAATTTTTTTGGAAATTTTTAGAGGATTTTTCATAATTTTTTGGGGGTTTTTTGGGGGGAATTTGGGGGGATTTTTGGGGTTTTTTTTGGGGTTTTTTGGGGGTTTTTTGAGGATATTTTGGGGTTTTTTTGCAGGATTTTTGAGGTATTTTTGGAGGGATTTTGGGGAATTTTTGGGAATTTTTTGGCTTTTTTTGGGAATTTTTCTGGAATTTTTACGCATTTTTTGGGAATTTTGGGGGTGTTTTCTTGGGGGATTTTGGGGTTTTTTTGGGAACTTTTGGGGTTTTTTGGGGTTTTTTTGGGGTTTTTTGGGGGGTTTTTCGGGTTTTTTTCAGAATATTTTGGGAATTTTTGGGGTTTTTTTGGGAATTTTTTGGGGGATTTTTTGGAATTTTTTGGGGTTTTTTTGGGATTTTTTAGGGGATTTTTGGGGATTTTGGGAAATTTTTTGGAATATTTGGGGGATTTTTTGGGGTTTCTTTAAGGTTTTTTGGGGAATTTTTTTGGGATATTTTGGAGAATTTTTGGGGTTTTTTGTGGAATTTTTTGGGAATTTTGGGGGGATTTTTTGAAGATTTTTATGGGATTTTTGGGTTTTTTTGGAATTTTTTAGGGGAATTTTTGGGAATTTTTCAGAATTTTTGGGGAATTTTTTGAGGTTTTTTGCGGGATTTTTTAGGGAATTTTGGGGTTTTTTTGGAATTCTCTTGGGAAATTTTTGCGGGTTTTTGAGAATTTTTTTGGAATTTTGGGGTTTTTTTGGGGGAATTTTTTAGAGGATATTTGGGGTTTTTTGGGGGAATTTTGGAGGTTTTTTTAGGGGGAATTTGGGGGATTTTTTTGAATATTTTGGGGAATTTTTTGGAATTTTTTTGGGATTTTTGGCCAATTTTTGGGGAATTTTTTTGGGGAATTTTTGGGATTTTAAATGGAATTTTTGGGGATTTTTAGGGGGATTTTTTTGGGATTTTTTGAAGATTTTTTTGGGGTTTTTTGGGAATTTTTTGGCGTTTTTTGGGGGTTTTTTGGGTGAAAATTTGGGGATTATTTTGGGGATTTTTGGGGGATTTTTTGGGGATTTTAATGGGATTTTTGGGGTTTTTTGGAATTTTTTAGGGGATTTTTTGGGTAATTTTTGGGGATGTTTTTGGGAATTTTTGGGGTTTTTTTGAGGGATTTTTTGGGGTTTTTTTTGGAATTTTCGGGAATTTTTTAGGGAATTTTTGGGGGTTTTTTGGGTTATTTTTAAGGGAAATTTGGGGGTTTTTGGGGGAATTATTTTGGGATTTTTTGGGGATTTTTTTGGGTTTTTTTGGGAATTTTTCGGGTTTTTTGGGGGGTTTTTTGGGAATATTTTTGGGAATTTTTTGGGAACTTTTTGGGGTTTTTTGGGGATTTTTTTTAATTTTTCAGCATTTTTGGGGAATTTTTGGGGGTTTTTGGGGGATTTTTTGGGAATTTTTTTGGAATTTTCTGGGTTTTTTGGGTGAAAATTAGGGGAGTTTTTAGGGGATTTTTTGGGAATTTTTTGGGGTTTTTTTGGGATTTTTTTGGGGGATTTTTTTGGCATTTTGCATAATATTTTGGGAATTTTTGGGGTGTTTTTTTGGAATTTTTTAGGGGATTTTGGGTTTTTTTTTGGGATTTTTTGGGGTTTTTTTTGGGATTTTTTGGGGGTTTTGGGGAATTTTTTGGAATTTTTTACGGGATTTTTTGGGGAATTTTTGGGATTTTAAATGGAATTTTTGGGGATTTTTAGGGGGATTTTTGGGGTTTTTTTAAGGGGGAATTTGGGGATTTCAGGACAAAATTTTGGGGGATTTTTGGGGGATTTCTTTTGAATTTTTGGGGGTTTTTTGGAGGATTTTTCAGAATTTTTGGGGATTTTTTTGGGATTTTTTTGGGGATTTTGGAGGTTTTTTGGGGATTTTCTGGGGATTTTTGGGGTTTTTTTGGGGATTTTTTGGGCATTTTGCAGAACATTTTGGGAATTTTTGGGGTTTTTTGGGAATTTTTGGGGGTTTTTTTTGGAATTTTTTTGGAGGATTTTTCAGACTGTTTTGGGAATTTTGGGGGGTTTTTATAGAATTTTTTGGGGGTTTTTTGGGAATTTTTTGGGGGTTCTGGGGGGAATATTTTGAGGGGGTTTTTGGGGTTTTTTTTGGAATTTTTGGGGGATTTTTTGGAATATTTTGGGAATTTTTGAGGGTTTTTCAGGCTTTTTTGGGGGGGAGTTTTGGGGGATTTTTGGGGTTTTTGGGGGAATTTTTGGGGGTTTTTTTTAGGGGGAATTTGGGGGTTTGGAGAGAAAATTTTGGGGGATTTTTTGGGGATTTTGGGGGGATTTTTGGGGGTTTTTTGGGGATTTTTTGGGTTTTTTTTAGGATTTTTCTGGAATTTTTCAGCATTTCTTGGGAGTTTTTTGGGGTTTTTGGGGGGCTTTTTAGGGGATTTTTGGGGTTTTTTTGGGAATTTTTGGGGATTTTTGGGCGATTTTTTGGCCAATTTTTGGGGAATTTTTTTGGGGTTTTTTTGGATTTTTTTGGGATTTGTGGGGTTTTTTTGGGAATTTTTGGGGATTTTTGGGGGATTTTTTGGGAGAGTTTTGGGATTTTTTGGCAAATTTCGGGGGTTGTTTTGGGGAATTTTTGGGATTTTTTGGGGGGTTTTGAAGGTTTTTTGGGGTTTTTTTGGGAATTTTTTGGGAATTTTTTGGGAATTTTTTGGAGGTTCTGGGAATATTTTGAGGGGGTTTTTGGGGTTTTTTTGGGGTTTTTAGTGGGATTTTTGGGTGAAAATTTGGGAATTTTTTAAGGATTTTGGGGTTTTTTTGGGGAATTTTTAGGGGATTTTGGGGGTTTTTTTTTTAGGGGGGGATTTGGGGAATTGGGGAGAAAATTTTTGGGGATTTTTTGGGGGATTTTTGGGGCTTTTTGGGGATTTTTTTTGGTGCTTTTTATTGAATTTTTGAGGAATTTGAATGGAAATTTTTGGCATTTTTACGGAAACTTTTATGGAATTTTTTGGGGTTTTTTTTGGGATTTTTTTTGGAATTTTAATGAAATTTTTGGGAGATTTTTATAGAATTTTTTTTGATTTTTGGGGATTTTTAAATGGATTTTTATTGAATTTTTTGGGAATTTTAAAAGATTTTTTGGGGGGGGGAATTTTTATGGAAGTTTTTGAGGAACTTTTTTGGAATTCTTCTGGAATTTTTTAGGAATTTTTTTGGAATTTTCGGGGATTTATAAATCGAATTATAAACAAATTTCTATTGAATTTTGGGGAATTTTAAGGGAATTTTTGGGGGATTTTTTAGGGAATTTTTCAGAGATTTTTGAGGGTTTTTATTTAATTTTTTGGGACACTTTATGGAATTTTGGGGGAATTTTAATGGAATTTTTTGGGAATTTTTCCTGGATTTTTACGGGGATTTTTTTGGGAAATTTAATAGAATTTTAGGGGGATTTTTATGGAATTTTTTTGGATTTTTTTTGGAATTATAGTGGAATTTTTCGAGGATTTTTTGGGGAATTTTTCAGGGATTTTTGAGGGTTTTTGTTCAATTTTTTTGGCATTTTTATGGATTTTTTAATGGATTTTTTTGGATTTTTTCGGGATTTTTGGGGGGATTTTTTGGGGAATTTTAATAGAATTTTTGGGGGATTTTCATGGAATTCTTGGGGGATTTTTGGGAAATTTTTTAGATTTTTTTTTGGACTTTTTCCTGGATTTTTGGGGGGATTTTTTTGGGAATTTTAATAGAATTTTGGGGGGATTTTTACGGATTTTTTTTTTTTTTTTTGGGGAATTTTAATGGAATTTTTGGGGGATTTTTGGGAAATCTTTTGGGGCTTTTTGAGGATTTTTTGGGCAATTTTGGGGAAATTTTTTGGAATTTTTTTGGAATTTTTGAAGGTTTTTTGGGAATTTTTTTGCGGATTTTTGGGAATTTTTAAAAAATTTTTTTGGGAATTTTTTGGAATATTTTGGGGGATTTATAAATCGAATTTTTATCAATTTTTTATTGAATTCAGGTGAATTTTAACGGATTTTTTGGGAGATTTTTAGGAAATTTTTCAGGGATTTCTGAGGAATTTTTTAAAAATTTTTTGGGTATTTTTATGCAATTTTGGGCGGATTTTTATGGAATGTTTTTGGGATTTTTGGGAAAATTTTATTGAATTTTTGGGGTTTTTTGGGCATTTTTTGGGGGATTTTTATTGAATTTTTCGGGAATTTGAATGGAGATTTTGGGGATTTTTAGGGAAATTTTTATGGAATTTTTTGGGAATTTTCGGGATTTTTTTTTATTTTTTGGGAATTTTTATGGAATTATTTGAGATTTTTTTGAGGAATTTTCCTGGAATTTTTTAGGAATTTTTTGGAATTTTGGGGCATTTATAAATTGAATTTTTATCAAATTTAGGTGAATTTTAACGGAATTTTGGGGGGATTTTTCAGGGAATTTTTATGGGATTTCTGAGTAAATTTTTTTTTCATTTTTTGGGGAATTTTTATGGAATTTTGACGGAATTTTTTAGGAATTGTTCCAGAATTTTTTAGGGAATTTTGGGGAAATTTAATAGAATTTTACGGGTATTTTAATGGAATTTTTTTTAATTTTTTTTGGAATTTTAGTGGAATTTTTCGAGGATTTTTTGGGGAATTTTTCAGGGATTTTTGAGGGTTTTTGTTCAATTTTTTGGGGCATTTTAATGGATTTTTTTATGGAATTTTTTTGGATTTTTTCGGGATTTTTGGGGATTTTTTGGGAATTTTAATAGAATTTTTGGGGGATTTTTATGGATTTTTTTTTTTTTGAGAATTTTAGTGGAATTCTTGGGGGATTTTTGGGAAATTTTTTTTTTTTTTTGGCTTTTTCCTGGATTTTTTGGGGGATTTTTTTGGGAATTTTAATAGAATTTTGGGGGGATTTTTACGGAATTTTTTTTTATTTTTTGGGGAATTTTAATGGAATTTTTGGGGGATTTTTGGGAAATTCTGGGGGGGAATTTCGGGGGATTTTGGGGAATTTTTACTGGAATTTTTTGGGGTTTTTTTTGGGAATTTTTCTGGAATTTTTGGGGGGATTTTTATTGAGTTTTTGGGGAATTTGAATGGAAATTTTGGGGATTTTTACAGAAACTAATGGAATTTTTGGGAGATTTTTATGGAATTTCTTTGGGAATTTTTGGGGAATTTTTTCTGGATTTTTTTGGGGTTTTTTTGGGATTTTTATGGAATTTTTTGAGCATTTTTTGGGTATGTTTGTGGAATTTTTTAGGAATATTTTTGGTATTTGGGGGATTTATAAATCGAATTTTTATCAAATTTTTACTGAATTTTGGTGAATTTTAATGGAATTTTTGGGGGACTTTTTTGGAATTTTAATAGAATTTTGGGGGGATTTTTATGTAATTTTTTTGGATTTTTTGGGGAATTTTAATGGAATTCTTGGGGGATTTTTGGGAAATCTTTTGGGGCTTTTTGAGGATTTTTTGGGCATTTTTGGGGAAATTTTTTTGAATTTTTTGGGAATTTTTGGGGGGATTTTTATTGAATTTTTGGGGAATTTGAATGGAAATTTTTGGGATTTTTACAGAAACTTTTATGGAATTTTGGGGAGATTTTAATGGAATTTCTTTGGGAATTTTTGGGGAATTTTTTCTGGATTTTTTTGGGGGTTTTTTTTGAATATTTATGGAATTTTTTGAGTATTTTTTGGGGAATTTCTCTGGAATTTTTTAGGAATTTTTTTGGAATTTTGGGGCATTTATAAATCGAATTTTTATCGAAATTTTTACTGAATTTTGGTGAATTTTAATGGAATTTTTGGGGGACTTTTTTGGAATTTTAATAGGATTTTTGGGGGATTTTTATGTAATTTTTTTTTTTATTTTAGGGGGCAATTTTAATGGAATTTTTGGGGGATTTTTGGGAAATCTTTTGGGGCTTTTTGAGGATTTTTGGGGCATTTTTGGGGAAATTTTTTGGAATTCTTTGGGAATTTTTGGGGGGATTTTTGGGAATTTTTAAAACATTTTTTGGGGAATTTTTTGTAATATTTTGGGAATTTTTGGGCGTTGTTAAGGGATTTTTTGGGAATTTTTTGGAGGATTTTTGGGAATTTTAATGAAATTTTTTGGGATCTTTTTGGAAATTTATAAATCGAATTTTTATCGAATTTTTACTAAATTTTGGTGAATTTAAACGGAATTTTTGGGGGATTTTAAAGGGAATTTTTATGGGATTTTTGAGGAATTTCTTTTTAATTTTTGGGGAATTTTTATAGAATTTTTACAGAATTTTTTAGGAATTTTTCCCGCATTTTTTAGGGACTTTTTGGGGAATTTTAATGGAATTTTGGGGGGATTTTTATGGAATTTTTTTAGATTTTTTGGGGAAATTTTATTGAATTTTTGGGGGGTTTTTGGGAATTTTTTGGGAATTATTTTTTAAAGTTTTTTGGGGATTTTTGGAATTTTTTTGGAATTGTTCAGAATTTTTTGGGAATTTGTTGGTTTTGGGGGGGATTTTTTAGGGAATTTTGGGGGTTTTTTGGTATTTTTTGGGAATTTTTTTGAATATTTTGGGAATTTTGGGGGGTTTTTGGGGTTTTTTTTGGGACTCTTTTGGGGGATTTTGGGGAAATTTTAATGGATTTTTTGGGATTTTTTTTGGAAATTTTCCTGGAATCTTTTAAGAATTTTTTTGGAATTTCAGGGGATTTTAAAATCAAATTTTAATCAAATTTTTATTGAATTTTGGAGAATTTTAACGGAATTTTTAGGGGATTTTTTTAGGGAATTGTTATGGGATTTTTGAGGAATTTTTTTTTTAATTTTTGGGTAATTTTTATGGAATTTTTCCTGGATTTTTGGGGGGATTTTTTTGAGAATTTTAATAGAATTTTTGGGGGATTTTTATGGAATTTTTTTAATTTTTTCGGGGAATTTTAATGGAATTTTTGGGGAATTTTTGGGAAATTTTTGGGGGGAATTTTGGGGAATTTTTGGGGCTTTTTGGGGAATTTTTTTGGTGATTTTTGTTAAATTTTTGGGATTTTTATGGAAATTTTTATGGGTTTTTTAAAGATTATTTTGGGATTTTTTTTGGAATTTTAATGGAATTTCTTGGAAATTTTTATGGAATATTTTTGAATTTTTGAGGAATTTTAATGGAATTTCTTGGAAATTTTTATGGAATATTTTTGAATTTTTGAGGAATTTTAAATGGATTTTAATTGAATTTTTTGGGAATTTTAATGGAATTTTTTTATTTTTGGGGAATTTTTAAGGAATTTTTAAAGATTTTTTTGGGGATTTTTTGGAATTTTTTAGGATTTTTTTGAGGGTTTTTTTTGAATGTTTTGGGGGATTTTGGGGAATTTTTTTGGGACTTTTTGGGGAATTTTTTGAAATATTTGGGAATTTTTGGGGGTTTTTTGGGGGGATTTTTTTGGACTATTTTGGGGATTTTTCGAATTTTTGGGGAATTTTTGGGGTTTTTTTGGGAAAGTTTTGAAAGATTTTTCAGAATTTTTTGGGGGATTTTTCATAATTTTTTGGGAATTTTTTTGGGGTTTTTTGGGAATTTTTGGGGAATTTTTTTGGTTTTTTGGGTGAAAATTTGGGGGATTTTTTAGGGAATTTTCAGGGATTTCTGAGTAAATTTTTTTTTAAATTTTTTGGGAATTTATATAGAATTTTTTGGGAATATTTTGGGATAAAAAAAATCGGGAATATTCTTACAGAGGCCAAAGCTTTTCCGAGCGCGTCTCCGGTTTGGGAACTGCCGGCGGCTCCTCGAGGGGCTGAAAAAGAGAAAAAATTCAAATTTTAACCCAAAATTCCCCAATTTTGGCCAAAATTTGGGAATCCTAAAAAAAATTTGGGAATTTGCGGTGAAAATTTGGGAATTTTGGGTAAAGATTCTGAGATTTTAGAGGAAAAATTGAATTTTTTGGAGGAAAAATTCGAATTTTGGGAGAAAAAAATTTCAAATTTTGGGTGAAAATTCCGGAATTGTAAAAAGAAGTTTGGGAATTTTTGGAAAAATTTGGGAATTTCAGGGAAAATATTCAGGATTTTGGATTTTTGCTGGAGTTTTTGGTGGTTTTTTCAGGAATTTTGGGGTTTTTTTGGGGGATTTTTTTGGGATTTTTTTCAGGAATTTTTGGGAATTTTTTTTGGAATTTTTTGGGTATTTTCTGGGATTTTTGAGGAATTTTTGGGGATTTTTTTTCCGGGAATTTGTTTGGATTTTTTTGGGAATTTTGTGGAATTTTTGGGGAATTTTCTGGGAAGTTTTTGGGAATTTTTGTAATTTTTTTCAGGAATTCTTCAGGAATTTTTTGGGAAATTTTCTGGGAATTTCTCCAGGAAATTTTCAATAATTTTCTGGGATTTTTCCACAAATTTTTGGATTTTTTTCAGGAATTTTCCACCAATTTTTGGGAATTTTTTCTGGAATTTTCCAGTGATTTTTTTTGATTTTTTTGGATTTTCTTGGAATTATTTCAGGAATTTTCCAGGATTTGTTGGGATTTTTTTCGGGGTTTTTTGGCATTTTTGGGGGAAATTTTGTGGAATTTTTTGGGACTTTTCGAAAATTTTCCAGGAAATTTTCAGGAATTTTTTGGGATTTTTTTTTCAGTAATTGTTTTGGAATTTTTTGGGGAATTTTGTGGAATTTTTCAGGACTTTTTTTGGAATTTTCTGGGAATTTTCCAGGAAAGTTTCAGGAATGTTTGAGGAATTTTTTTCAGGATTTTTTCAGGAATATTTTGGGATTTTTTCGGAAATGTTGTGCAATTTTTTTTGAATTTTCTGGGAATTTGCCAGTTATTTTTTAAGATTTTTTTTGGATTTTTTTTCATGAATTTTTCAGGAAATTTTTGGGGGAATTTTGTGGAATTTTTCCGGAATTTTCTGGGAATTTTCCTGGAAATTTTCAGGAATTTTCTGGTATTTTTTTCAGGAATTTTTTGGAGAATTTGGGGGAATTTTTTTTGAATTTTCTGTGAATTTTCCAGGAATTTTTCAGGAATTTTTTTAGGAATTTTTCCAAGATTTTTTTTGGGGATTTTTTGGGAAATTTTGTGGAATTTTGGGGGAATTTTGTGGGAATTTTCCAGTAAATTTTCAGGATTTTTTGGGGATTTTTTTCAGGAATTGTTTTGGATTTTTTGGGGAATTTTGTGGAATTTTTTGGGAATTTTCTGGGCATTTTCCAGGAAATTTTCAGGAATTTTCTGGGATTTTTTCCTGGATTTTTTCTGTAATTTTCCCACGAATTTTGGGGAATTTTTTCAGGTATTTTCCAGGATTTTTTGAGGAATTTCTTTCAGGATTTTTTTTGGGATTTTCTGGGATTTTTCAGGAGATTTTTCAGGAATTTTTTCAGGATTTGTCCAGGATTTTTTTGGGATTTTTCTGGAAATTTTGTGGAATTTTTTTGTAATTTTCTGGGAATTTTCCAGGAAAATTTTCAGGAAGTTTCTGAGATTTTTAAGGAATTTTTAAGGAATTTTTGGGGGGAATTTTGAGGAACTTTTTTGGAATTTTCTGGGAATTTTCAAAAAAATTTTCAGGAATTTTCTGGGATTTTTTCCTGGAATTTTTTTGGGAATTTTCTGGGAATTTTCCAGGAAATTTCCAGGAATTTTCTGGGATTTTACCTGGATTTTTTTCTGGAATTTTTCCACAATTTCTGGGGAATTTTTTCAGGAATTTTCCAGGATTATTTTTGGGATTATTTTTTCAGGAATTTCTTGGGATTTTTTGGGGGAATTTTTTGGGAATTTTCTGGGAATTTTCCAGGAAATTTTCAGGAATTTTCTGGGATTTTTCCACAAATTTGGGGGAATTTTTCCAGGTATTTTCCAGTGATTTTTAAGGATTTTTTTTTATTTTATTTTATTTCAAGAATTTTTTGGGATTTTCTTGAGGAATTTTGTTGATTTTTTTGGGAGTTTTCTGGGAAAATTTAGGGAATTTTTCCACGAATTTTTTTTGCAATTTTTCCATAAATTTTTGGGACTTTTTTTTTGAAATTTGCCTCATTTTTTCCCCTTAAATCAAATTTTTTTTTAATTTTCTCCAGATTTTTTTGGCCATTTTTCCCTGAAATTTTGGGAATTTTTTTTCCACGATTTTTTCCAATTTTTCCATAAATTTTTTTGACTTTTCTTTGAAATTTTCCTAATTTTTTTCACCATTTTCCCCTCTAAAATCCAGATTATTTTTTGAAATTTTTTTGGATTTTTTCCTCCATTTTCCCTCATAAAACCCAAATTTTTCGTCCAATTTTCACCAAATTTTTTGCTTTTTTTTTTCCCTGAAATTTTTTTTTCCATTTCCCCATGAAAATCCGGGAATATTTTCGGGAATATTTCGGGAATTTTCCATAACTCACCCAAGAGGGGCTCAGCTCCATTGGCCGGGGGGGTACAGGAGGAGCCGAAGGCGTTGGAGCGATGGAAGGACGACATCGGCGGCAGCGCCGAGCTCAGCTCCGACGACGAGTGCGACGGGTACGGCTGAAAAAATGGGGAAAAAAAAGAGGATTTTGGTAAAAAATGATACAAGGGAATTTGGGGGAAAATTTGGTGAAAATTTGGTGAAAATCAGGCGAAAAACGGCCGAAAAACGGGCGAAAAATGGGAATTTTTGAAGGAAAAATTCAGAATTTTTGGGGGAAAATTGGGGGAAAAATTGAGGAAAATTGGGCAAAAATGGGAAAAAATTGGGAAAAAAATTGGGGAAAAATTGGGGGAAATTGGGAAAAAATGTTGGAAAAAATTTGAATTTCTGAAGGAAAAATGGGGAAAACTGGGGGAAAATTGGGAAAAAATTGGGGAAAATTTGGGGGAAATTGGGCAAAAATTGGGCAAAAAATTGGGCAAAAATTGGGAAAAAATTTGGATTTTTTTACAAAAAATTTGGGGTAAATTTGGGAAAAATTGGGGGGAAAACAAGCAAAAAAAGAGCAGAAAAATTCAATTTTTTGAAAGAAAAACAGGGAAAAATTGGGGAAAAATTGGGGAAAAATTGGGGAAAAAAATGGGAAATAATTGGGGGAAAATTTGAGCAAAATTGGGGAAAAAATGGGGGAAAAAAAAGACAAAAAATGGGGAAAATTGGGAAAAATTTGGGAAAAAATTGGGGAAAATTTGGGGAAAATTTGGAAAAAAATGGAAAAAATTGGAAAAAAATCCGAATTTTTGTAAGAAAAATGGGGAAAAAATGGGGAAAAATTGGAGGAAATTGGGAAAAAAAATTGGGGAAAATTTGGGGGAATTTGGGTAAAAAAATGGGGATTTTTTTGGGGGAAAATTGGGAATTTTGGGGAAGGGAAGGACGACATCGGCGGCAGCGCCGAGCTCAGCTCCGACGACGAGTGCGACGGGTACGGCTGAAAAAAAATTGGGAAAAAAATGAGGATTTTGGGAAAAAATTATTTGGAAAAAAATTAGGGAAAATTTGGTGAAAATCGGGCGAAAAACGGACAAAAAACGGGCAAAAAACGGGCGAAAAATGGGAATTTTTGAAGGAAAAATTCAGAATTTTTGGGGGAAAATTGGGGAGAAAATTCAAATTTTGGGGGGAAAAATTGGGGAAAGTTGGAGGGAAATTTGGGAAAATTTGGGGAAAATTGGGAAAAAATTGGAGAAAAAAAATGACAAAAAATGAGGGAAAAATGGGAATATTGTTTAAAAAATTCAAAAAAATTTGGGGAAAATTGGGAAAAAATTGGGGAAAAATTGGGGAAAAATTGGGGACAAAATGACAAAAAATGGGGGAAAAAATGGGAAAATTGGGAAAAAAAATTGGGGAAAATTTGGGGAGAATTAGGAAAAAATTGGAGAAAAAAATGACAAAAAAAGGGGAAAATTGGGGGAAAATTGAGAAAAAAATTGGGAAAAAATGTTAATTTTTGGGGGAAAAAATTGGAAATTTTTGTGAAAAATTTGGGGTAAATTTGGAGAAAATTGGGAAAAAATTGGGGAAAAAAAAGTGAATTTTTTGGGGAAAAAATTTGGATTTTTTTGCAGAAAATTTGGGGTAAATTTGGAGAAAATTGGGAAAAAATGGGAAAAAAAATCGATTTTTTGTAAGAAAAATGGGGAAGAAATGGGGGAAAATTGGGGAAAAAATGGGGAAAAATTGGGGGAATTTGGGTAAAAAAAATGGGGATTTTTGGGGGGAAAATTGGGAATTTTGGGGAAGGGAAGGGAAGGGAAGGACGACATCGGCGGCAGCGCTGAGCTCAGCTCCGACGACGAGTGCGACGGGTACGGCTGAAAAAATGGGGTGAAAAATTAGAATTTTGGGTAAAAAGGGATTGGAAAATAAATTAGGGAAAAATCGGTGAAAATTTGGTGAAAATCGGATGAAAAATGGGCGAAAAACGGGCAAAAAATGATCAAAAAATGTGAATTTTTTGAGGAAAAAAATGGGAATTTTTGGGGGAAAATTCGGAAAAAATTGAAGAAAAAAATGGGGAAAAAATAGGAAAATTGGGAAAAAATTGGGTGAAATTAGGGAAAAATTCGGAAAAAAATGTAGACAAAAATAACAAAAAATGGGGAAAATTGGGGGAAAATTGGGAAAAAAAAGACGAAAAAATGGGGAAAAAATGGGAAAATTAGGAAAAAAACAGGGAAAAAAGTGGGGAAAATTGGAGAAAATTTGGGGTAAAATTGGGGGAAATTGGGCAAAAAATGGGCAAAAAAAGTGGATTTTTGGGGGAAAAATTAGAATTTTTTGCGGAAAATTTGGAGAAAAATTGGGGGGAAAATTGGGCAAAAATTGGCAAAAATGTGAATTTTTGGGAAAAAAATTGGAATTTTGTGGGAAAAAATTGGGGAAAATTTAGGGAATATTTGGGAAAAGATTGGGAAAAATTAAAATTTTTGGGGAAAAATCGGAATTTTGAGGGGAAAAATTGGGAGAAATTGGGGGGAAATTGGGGGGAAAATGGGCAAAAAAAGTGAATTTTTGGGGAAAAAATTGGAATTTTGTGGGGAAAATTGGGGAAAAAAATGGGGAAAATTGTGGAAAAAAATGTGAATTTTTGGGGAAAAAATTGGATTTTTTTGTGGAAAATTTAGGGGGAAATTGGGGGAAAATTGGGGGAAAATTGGGAAAAAATTGGAGAAAAAAATGACAAAAAATGGGGGAAAAAATGGGAAAATTGGTTAAAAAATACGGAAAAAATTGGGGGAAAATTTGGGAAAAATTGGAGAAAAAAATGACAAAAAAAGAGGAAAATTGGGGGAAAATTGAGAAAAAATTGGGAAAAAATTGGGGAAAATTCGGAGAAGATTTGGAGAAAATTTGGGGAAAATAGGAAAAAAATTGGGGGAAAATTTGGTGAAAATTGGGGGAAAAGTGGAGGGAAATTGGGAAAAAATTGGGGAAAAATTGGGGAAAATTTGGGAAAAATTGGAGAAAAATTGGAATTTTGTGGGGAAAAATTGGGGAAAAATTGGGAAAAAATTTGAGGAAAATTTGGTGAAAATTTGGGAAAAATTGGAGAAAAATTGGAATTTTGTGGGGAAAATTTGAGGAAAAATTGGGCAAAAATTGGGCAAAAAAAGTGGATTTTTGGGGGAAAAATTAGAATTTTTTGCGGAAAATTTGGAGAAAAATTGGGGGGAAAATTGGGCAAAAATTGGCAAAAATGTGAATTTTTGGGAAAAAAATTGGAATTTTGTGGGAAAAAATTGGGGAAAATTTAGGGAATATTTGGGAAAAGATTGGGAAAAATTAAAATTTTTGGGGAAAAATCGGAATTTTGAGGGGAAAAATTGGGAGAAATTGGGGGGAAATTGGGGGGAAAATGGGCAAAAAAAGTGAATTTTTGGGGAAAAAATTGGAATTTTGTGGGGAAAATTGGGGAAAAAATGGGGAAAATTGTGGGAAAAAATGTGAATTTTTGGGGAAAAAATTGGATTTTTTTGTGGAAAATTTAGGGGGAAATTGGGGGAAAATTGGGGGAAAATTGGGAAAAAATTGGAGAAAAAAATGACAAAAAATGGGGGAAAAAATGGGAAAATTGGTTAAAAAATACGGAAAAAATTGGGGGAAAATTTGGGAAAAATTGGTTAAAAAATGACAAAAAAAGAGGAAAATTGGGGGAAAATTGAGAAAAAATTGGGAAAAAATTGGGGAAAATTTGGAGAAGATTTGGAGAAAATTTGGGGAAAATAGGAAAAAAATTGGGGGAAAATTTGGTGAAAATTGGGGGAAAAGTGGAGGGAAATTGGGAAAAAATTGGGGAAAAATTGGGGAAAATTTGGGAAAAATTGGAGAAAAATTGGAATTTTGTGGGGAAAAATTGGGGAAAAATTGGGAAAAAATTTGAGGAAAATTTGGTGAAAATTTGGGAAAAATTGGAGAAAAATTGGAATTTTGTGGGGAAAATTTGAGGAAAAATTGGGCAAAAATTGGGAAAAATTTGGGGGAAAATTGGGGGAAATTGGGAAAAAATGTTGGAAAAAATTTGAATTTCTGAAGGAAAAATGGGGAAAATTGGGAAAAAATTGGGGAAAATTTGGGGAAAATTTGGGGGAAATTGGGAAACAAATCGGGAAAAAATAGGCAAAAAATGTGAATTTTTGGGAAAAAAATTTGGATTTTTTGGTGAAAAATTTGGGGGAAATTCACCGAAAATTGGGGGAAAAATGGGCAAAAAATCCGATTTTTTGTAAGAAAAATGGGGAAAAAATGAGGAAAATTTTGGGAAAATTTGTGGAAAATTTGTGGAAAATTGGGAAGAAATTGGGGGAAATTGGGAAAAAATTGGAGAAAAAATTGGGAAAAAATGTGAATTTTTGGGGAAAAAAATTGGAATTTTGTGGGGAAAATTTAGGGGGAAAATTGGGAAAAAAATGGGCAAAAAATGGGGAAAATTTGGAAAAAATTGGGAAGAAATTGGGGGAAAATTGGGAAAAAATTGGGGGAAAATTGGGAAAAATTGAGGGGAAATTGGGCAAAAATTGGGCAAAAAATGGGCAAAAAATGTGAATTTTTGGGGAAAAAAATTGGAATTTTGTGGGGGAAAATTGGGGAAAATTGGGAAAAAATTGAGAAAAAATTGGGGAAATTTTGAGAAAAAAATGGGGAAAATTTGGTGAAAATTGGGAGAAAAATGGAGAAAAAATTCAAATTTTTGAAAGAAAAATGAGGAAAAATTGGGAAATAATTGGGAAAAAATGGGCAAAAAAAGTGAATTTTTGGGGGAAAAATTTGGAATTTTGTGGGGAAAATTTGGGGTAAATTTGGGGAAAATTGGGGAAAAATTGGGAAAATATTGGAGAAAAAAATGACAAAAAATGGGGAAAATTGGGGGAAAATTGGGCAAAAAATGGACAAAAACGGGCAAAAAATTCGAATTTTTGAAAGAAAAATGGGGAAAATTTGGGGAAAAATTGGGAAAAAATTTGGGGAAACATTGGGGAAAAAATGGGCAAAAAATGGGCAAAAAATGTGAATTTTAGGGGGAAAAAATTGGGGGAAAATTGGGGAAAATGAAAAAAAAGTTGGTTTTTTTTGGGGAAAAATGAGATTTGTTTGGGAAATTTTGGGAACATTTTGGGAAATTCCCGTGGGAATTTTTGGGAAAAAAAATTGGAATAAAATAGGAAAAAAATCGGATTTTTTGGGGAGAAAAAGCGGAAAAAATGAGATTTTTTCCGGGAAAAAAAGGGAATTTTTGGGGAATATTTTTTGGGAATATTTTGGAGATTTTTTGGGGAATGTTTTGAAAATTTTGGGGGATTTTTTGGGGGAATTTTTGGGACAAATTTGGAATAAAATGGGCGAAAATGGGGAAAAAATAAGCGAAAATGGGGGAAAAAATTGGAATTTTTTATAGGAAAAAATGGGATTTTTTTGGGGAAAAATTTGACTTTTTTGGGAATTTCTTTGGGAACTTTTGGGAATATTTTGGAATTTTTGGAGAGAATTTTTGGGAAAATATCAGAAAAAAATTGGGGAAAAAATTGGATTTTTTTGCGGAAAAAAGCAGAAAAAATGGGAATTTTTTGGAAAAAAAATGGGAATTTTTGATGAATATTTTTGGGGGATTTTTTTGGAATTTTTTGGGAATTTTTGGGAAATAATTCGGAATAAAATGGGGAAAAAATTTAGAATAAAATGGGGAAAAAATGCGGATAAAATCAGAAAAAATTGGAATTTTTTGTGGAAAAAATGGGGTTTTTTTGGGGAAAATTTTGATTTTTTGGGGAATTTTGGGGAACTTTTTTGGGGAATTTTGGGGGGGAATTTTTGGGATAAAATTGGAATAAAATGGGGAAAATGGGGAAAAAAATGGGAGGAAAATTGGGAAAAAATGGGGAAAAAAATTGGAAAAAATTTGGGAAAAAATGGGAAAAATTTGGAATTTTTTGTGGAAAAAAATGGGGTTTTTTGGGAGAATATTTTGATATTTTTGGGAATTTTAGGGGGAATTTTTGGGGAATTTTTGGAAATTTTTTGGGATTTTTTTTGAATTTTTGGGAAAAATTTGGAATAAAATGGGGGAAAAATAGGAAAAAATCAGAAAAAATTGGGATTTTTTTAGGAAAAAATGGGATTTTTTGGGAATTATTGGGAATTTTGGGGAAGAATTTCCCAACATTCCCCAAAATGCCACTCGGGAAAAAATGGAATTTTTGGGGGGAATTTTTGGGACGTTTTTGGGAGAAATTTGGGAAAAAAATGGGCAAAAAATTTGGAAAAAATGGGGGAAAATGGGAATAAAATGGGGGAAAAAATGGGAATAAAATGGGGAAAAAATTGCGAAAAAAATGCGAAAAAAATTGGAATTTTTGGGAATTTTTTTGAGGAATTTTTTGGAAATTTTTGGGGTTTTTTGGGAAAAATTTGGAATAAAATTGGGTAAAAAATGGGAATAAAATGTGGAAAAATAGGGGAAAATGGTGGAAAAAATGCAAAAAAAATTGGATTTTTTTGGGGAAAATGGGAATTTTTGGGAATTTTTTGGGAACATTTTTGGGAATTTTGGGGAATTTTTTGGGAATTTTTTGGGAATCTGTGGTGGGAATTTTTGGGAAAAAAATCAGAATAAAATGGGAAAAAAATTCACAAAAAATGCAAAAAAAATCAGATTTTTTGTGGGAAAAAAGCGGAAAAAATGGGATTTTTTGCAGAAAAAAATGGAAATTTTTGGGAAATATTTTTCGGGAATATTTTTTTGGGGAATTTTGGGGAATTTTTTGGGGAATTTTTGGGAAAAATTTCGAATAAAATGGAGAAAAATGGGAATTTTTGGGGGAAAAATGGTCCAAAAAATGGGAAAAATTGGAATTTTTTTGTACAAAAAAATGGGATTTTTTGGGGGGAAAAATTTGATTTTTTTGGGAATTTTGGAGGGAATTTCTGAGAAATTTTTGGGAAATTTTTGGGAAATTTTTGGGTTTTTTGGGAAAAATTTGGAATAAATTGGGGAAAAAATGGGGAAAAAATTGGGAAAAAAGGGAAAAATTTGGGATTTTTTATAGGAAAAAAATCGGATTTTTTTGGGAAAAAATTTAATTTCTTTGGGAATTTTTTGGGCAACATTTGGGACTTTTTTGGGATATTCCCATGGGAATTTTTGTGAAAAAAATCGGAATAAAATGGGGAAAAAATGCGCAAAAAACGTGAAAAAAATCAGATTTTTTTAGGGAAAAAAGCCAAAAAAACGGGATTTTTTCCCGAAAAAAATGGGAATTTTCCAGGAATTTTTTTTTTTTGGAATTTTGGGAATTTTTTGGGAATTCTCACCAGTCGCTCATGGGGGTGGAGACTGCAGTAAGTGCCGGATTGTCCCAAATGGGAATGGGAAGAATTTCCCAACATTCCCGAAAACGCCGCTCGGGAAAAAATGGAATTTTTGGGGGGAATTTTTGGGACGTTTTTGGGAGAAATTTGGGAAAAAAATGGGTAAAAAATTCGGAAAAAATGGGGGAAAATGGGGAAAAAATTGTGAAAAAAATGTGAAAAAAATTGGAATTTTTTTGGATTTTTTTTGGGAATTTTTGGGAATATTTTGGGAATTTCTGGTGGGAATTTTTTGAGAAAAAATCAGAATAAAATGGGGAAAAAATTTAAAAAAATCAGATTTTTAAGGGAAAAAAGCAGAAAAAATGGAATTTTTTGGGGGAAAAAAATGGGAATTTTTGGGAAAAAATTTGATTTTCTGGGAATTTTTTGGAGAGTTTATGGGGAATTTTTGGGAACTTTTTGGGAATTTGTGGTGGGAATTTTTGGGAAAAATTTGGAATAAAATGAGGAAAAAATGGGAAAAAATGGGAAAAAATGGGAAAAAATGGGAAAAAATGGGAAAAATTGGAATTTTTTTTGAGGAAAAAATAGGGATTTTTGGGGATTTTTTTTCAGTTTTGGGGAATTTTTGGGGGGAATTTTTCAGGAATTTTTGCCAAATTTTTGGGGTTTTTTGGGAAAAATTTGGAATAAAATGGGGAAAAAATGGGGAAAAAATGCAAAAAAAATCAGATTCTTTTAGGGAAAAAAGCGTAAAAAATGGGATTTTTTCCCGAAAAAAATGGGAATTTTTGAGGAATATTTTCAGGAATATTTTTTTGGGGAATTTTAGGGAATTTTGGGGGGATTTTTTTGGGGGAATTTTTGGAAAAAAATCAGAATAAAATGGGGAAAAATGGGGAAAAATTGGAAATATTTGGGATTTTTTTTTTAGGAAAAAATGGGATTTTTTTGGGATAAAAATTGGAATTTTTAAGGATTTTTGGGAAACTATTTTGGGGAATTTTTGGGGATTTTTGGGGATTTTTTGGGAATTTTGAGGTGGGAATTGTTCGGAAAAATTTGGAATAAAATGGGGGAAAATGGGGGAAAATTGGGAAAATTTGGAATTTTTTTGAGGAAAAAATCGGATTTTTTGGGCATTTTTGGGATTTTTTCGGGAATTTTTTTGTGAATTTTTTGGGAATTTCCCGTGGGAATTTTTGGGAAAAAATTGAAAAAAAATGCACAAAAACTGCAAAAAAAATCGGACTTTATTTGGGGAAAAAGCGGAAAAAACGGGATTTTTTTGGGGAAAAAAATGGGAATATTTGGGAAAAAATTTGATTTTTGGGGAATTCTTTGGAGATTTTTTTGGGATTTTTTGGGGTTTTTTGGGAAAACTTGGAATAAAATTGGGTAAAAAATGGGAATAAAATAAGAAAAAAATGTGGGAAAAATGCATAAAAAATTGGATTTTTTGGGGGAAAAATCTGATTTTTTAGGGGAAAATTTTGATTTTTTTGGGAATTTTTTGTGGAATTTTTGGGAATATTTTGGAATTTTTAGTGGGAATTTTTGGGAAAAAAATTGCAAAAAAAAGCGCAAAAAACGCAAAAAAAAATCAGATTTTTTGAGGAAAAAAAGCAGAAAAAATGGGGTTTTTTTGGGAAAAAATGGGATTTTTTTTGGGATCTTTTGGGAATATTTTTGGGAATTTTTTTTTGGGGAATTTTGGGAATTTTTTGGGAATTCTCACCAGTCGCTCATGGGGGTGCAGACTGCAGTAAGTGCCGGATTGTCCCAAATGGGAATGGGAAGAAATTCCCAACATTCCCCAAAATTTTTGGGAATTTTGAGGGGGAAATTTAGGGGAAAATTTGGA